>NC_031993.1:7522387-7523498 GCF_001879085.1 Nicotiana attenuata | reverse complement strand
AAAAAATACAAATTATACTGTAGATATTATTAGTAAAAGTGTAAAACAACGAAAAATTAATCTTCTAAATACAAGATTTTTTAACATATTCAACATGTTAATTGTAACTCTTAGTCCTAAAATTATAATAATTAGACAATTAAGGATTATAAAGGGGATTCTGGAGCAACGGTCAAGTTGTTACCGTGCGACCTTATAGGTCACGGCTTCAAGCGGCGGAATCTGTTCATGTTTACATCAAAGTAGGTTGCCTATATCACAACTCCTTGGGATGCGGCCCTTCCCCAGAACCTGCGTAAATGTAGGATATTTTGTGTACCGGACTACCCTTAATACAATTTAAGGATTATAGAATTGACCAGCACATCTGCATTTCCATCCAAGTGGCTTGTAATTGGAGTACCTGCTATTGGTCCCAGAAGGTGAAAGCGACGACTCTGCAGTATTGTAGTATTGGGTTCGAACCAGATTATGACCACGACTTGGTTCAACTCGGTTGTGGCTCGGTAGGGTTGGAACCTGAACTGCCATGCATGGGTGGCATTGGTTACACTTGTTGTAACAACTCGGTGGCATTGATCCCAATCTTGTTTTCTCTTCAACCAAAACATCCTATAAAAAAGGAAAGCCAAAATTCAAAGTATATATGTTAATAATTCAAAAAAGCTACTATTTTCAGCTTGCACCACTTATAGTATATATGTCCTTTATTCCATTTTATGTGATATAGTTCAAAGTATGCGGGTTAAAATATTTAACTTAGTGTCAACTTGAATATAGATTTTTAAAATTTTCGGAAAAAATTTACATAATTGGACAATACATATATAAAAGTTAGATAAATCATAGTAATGTTATTAATTCAAAAAATCTAGAAAATGTTAAAGAAATATGCGCTCAAAAGAATCTTTTTAACTCCCCAAAAAATAATATTACCATATTAATTGAAACAGATGGAGTAATAAATATTTAAAAATATAAATATATAATTGATCACAATCATCCTAAATTAGTTGATTCTAAATCTCAAATTCACCACTTTAAATTTGCTTACTATATATAGAACTTCATAAGTATCCATGCATCATAAAAAAAAAAAAATTATATATAT
>NC_031993.1:7504900-7522239 GCF_001879085.1 Nicotiana attenuata | reverse complement strand
GGGGTTAGAACAAGAAGAAATTAATTAAGAGTCTTACCTGAGTAGAGTCTAGGGTTCCATGTTTAGGACTTAAAGAATAGTAGGAAGGAGAGAGAAGGAGAAGAAGGAGAATCGCAATAACTATGTATTTGATGGTGAAAATTAATGAGGAAATAAGTGAAGTCATTCTCATAGCTGCAATGGTAGCATTTTCTCTATATATATAACTTCACATGAAGCAAGAAATTAACAAATAAAATTTAAGAAAAAATATGAAAACTCAATTGCCTTTAGAGGAAAAAGAATGAGGAGGGAGAGAGAAATGAAGAATTATGTTGATAGTTCTTTTACTCGGATTTTGAGAAAAGGAAAGAAACCAAATTAAGAGGTGGAAGAGTTGCAGAATGAGGGCTCTATCACTTGTTTTATTTTTGTTTTACCACAGAGGAAAAGAACAGAAGAGTGAAAATAACAAGACAGGGAAAAGGAGAGACAATAATAGGGAGGTTTGGTGGCAGAAAAAAAGGGAAGAATGAATCTTTTAGACCACCTATTTTTCATCTCTACTTAGTGGTTTTTTACTTGGGTTTAAATCAGAGGAGGTGCTATAATTTGAAGTTTATAGGTACTGAACTTGCAATCGAATTCATAATTTGTTAGTTATTGGGATTGCATTTAAGTATTTATATATATTCAATGAATTTCTTAATACAAATCTAAGGTTTAAACAAAAGCTACTAGATACGTTCGAAATCTAGGTAACTCTCTCTCTCCGCTCTTGGTTTGAATGCATGTAGTAGTATATACTACCAACATAAATGGTTTTACTTTACTTTATCATGCTATGGAGCTAAGACTAAGGTCAGGATAGTGGGATGCGACTCGGAGCATTTTTCGATTATTATGGGGTTACACCAAGGATCTGTGCTCAACTCGTTCTTATTTGCCCTAATGATAGATGCATTGACACACCATATTCAAGGGGAGGTGCCATGGTGTATGTTATTCGCTGACGACATAGTTCTAATTGATTAGACGCGAAGTGATGTTAACGAGAGGCTTGAGGTTTTGGAGACAAACCCTTGAATCTAAAGGTTTTAAGTTGAGCATGACTAAGACGGAATACCTGGAGTGCAAGTTCAGGGCCGAGCCGAGCCGAGGAAAACGGGCTTGGAAGTGACGCTTAGATCACAGGTCATTCCCAAGAGAGGCAATTTCAAGTACCTTAGGTCAGTTATATAGGCGGATGTGGAGATTGACGAGGATGTCACACACCGTATAGGGGTAGAGTGGTTGAAGTGGAGGTCAGCACCGGGAGTCATGTGTGACAAAAAAGTACCATACTCAAAGGTAAGTTTTATAAAGCGGTGGTTAGACCGGCCATGTTGTATGGGGCTGAGTGTTGGCCAATTAAGAACTCACATATCCAGAAGATGAAAGTAGCTGAAATGAGGATGTTGAGGTGGATGTATGGGCACACTAAGATGGATAAGATTAGGAATGAGGATATTCGGGAGAAGGCGGGCGCAGTCCCCATGGATGATAAGATGCAGGAAGCGAGACTCATATGGTTCGGGCACATCCAAAGTAGAAGTCCAGATGTCCCGGTAAGAAGGTGTGAACGACCGGCTTTGGTAGGTACGAGGAAAGGTAGAGGACGGCCTAAGAAGTATTGGGGAGAGGTGGTCAGTCAGGACATGGCGTGGCTTCAGACTACCGAGGACATGGCCCTTGATAGGAAGCTGTAGAGGTCGAGCATTAGGGTTGTAGGTTAGGAGGTAGTTGAGCATATTTCTACTTTCCGCCAGAGTGAGGCTAGTGTGTTTGGTTTTTGTCCGAGACTACTAGTGGTTAATATTGTGTTCACACTATTCTCCTAGTTTTCATAGTGTCAGGCATTATTTACTGGTTACTGGTTATTGTTTTGCTTTTCATCTATTTACCAGTGCTTGTGATGCTGTTATTTTCTCTATGGTTTCTGTTGATGGTGTTGATATTTTGCCTCTTCTCCTCTTTTCCTCTTTCTTCCTCTTTTCGTTTTCTTGAATTAAGGGGCTGTTGGAAACAGCCTCTCTACTCCCTCGGGGTAGGGGTAAGGTCTACGTATACATTATCTTCCTCAGACCCCACTAATAGATTTCATTGGGTCGTTCATGTTGTTACTTTATCATGCTATTGTAGATTTTAATTTTAATTAACTTTTTACAATAAATATTCATTAATAACATAATTTATGAAACTTACTACAGTTAGTTAAAAACTAATCATCAATGTGATCCATTTAAGTTAAAAAACGATATACTAACATAAATCTTTATATGTGTATATATAGTACGATAAACTTAGCTATCAAATATTTGCACCAAACATATAAATGCAAAAAAAAAAAAAAAAAAAGTCACGCAAATTAAATTTTACCCCTTATTTATTATTAAATAATATTTTTTTCAATGTAATTTTTGACTCTGGTATAAATAATGTGTGCGAATAAGCGTATATGAGGCTACTTGTCTACTAGTAAATGCTTTTATAATATAACAACAACAAATCTATTGAAATTTCACATGTAAGGCCCGGGAAGAACAGTGTGTATGCAGTCCTTGTCTTTTCCTTGAGAAAGTGGGGAGCCTATTCGATAAACCTTTGGCTCAGGAAAAATACAAAGATAAAGAAAATAAAAAGGCTCCGGAAAGGTAAAAAGCATGGAATTAATTGAAGAAATAAAAGAATTTAATTTTTATGTATTAATTATTTAAATCTTTTTGACATTACCAGGTCAAATTAACTTTATAAGCTTTAAAATCAAATAAAAAATTGGATTAATATAGAAGACAGACAGGTACTCTTCGTTTTCGGGTTTGCAGAATCAGAAGAGAAAAATTGATAGTTTGACTGTGATTTGATTGAACAGATCAGAAGCAGAAAAAAAGGGCTCGTTGCATAAGAACTACGTCTGCCTGGTACGTACCTTCTGGTTAATACTAATGTATTTCATCAGCTGTAGCCATGGCACAGTCCTTGTACGAGGCATAGAGTCTATAATACATTCTTACTTAAATATGAAAGGTCTATTATATACCTACTCCTTCCACTTCATTTCATGTGTCACTATTTATCTTGGCACGGTACTCAAAATATTAATTGACCTTTTTGTCATATGTGTACGGAAAAAATCCGGGGTAAAGTCTACCCCGATCCCTAGATGAGAGAACGGAGGGGAAGCACAGAACCGGGAGGTTGCAGTCGAGGTGAAAGGCCTTTCGTATCGTGACCCCGAAAGAGTGAAAGGAATTTGCGGCATCGAACATGGTAAAGCGACAAGCCCCGGACTGAGTATGACTTCTAGACCTCGGGAGACGTGGTGAATGGTTATGCACGACTGATAGGGGCCGCAATACTCGCCACCGACAGGATATCACGGTGCAAATCTCGCTCGATGTCGATTATTGATCAACAATTACCGGGAGAAGAGGATTTTTCACCTTATTTAGATTTGTACTAGGATTAAAACCCTCCTACTATATAAAGGAAAATTTATCTTTAGTTTGGAGATATAACACGCATTCCAAGACAATAAAAGTTATTTTTGTTCTCTAAGCTACTGTTAAGAACATTTGCTCACTTGTATCGTTCTTCATTCATAACTGGGTCCGAATTGAGGGTCCAATCGAAGTTGACGTTGTTGTTCAATCTAAGATTAGGCTTGGCCATAACATCGCAATTGGTTTGATCGTTTATTTCGTCTTTAATTTATTTATCCGATATTCTTAATTATTCGTGTTGAATTAAACTATGTATCCTTTAAACCACATACAAATTTAAGTGTTACCTAATTTTAGGGCAAACAACTTGGCGCCTACCGTGGGGCTAAGGATAATAGTGGTAATTTGATGTGAATCCCCATAACACACCCTATTTACGTGTGTTCTTTGAAATCTTAATTGCAAGTCAGCCCAAAAATGTCTAACTCTCAGTCTGCTCACTTGAACATTGACGTTGAGTCAGTCCATCACGGCGAAAATGATAATTTGGTGCCCAACAATAATGTGCTTCCTACCGAACCCCACGGTGGCCATCAACGTCAACCTGCCAACTGATTTTGAAAATACTGTTTGCGGGGAACCCTGACCGATAGCTCGAGAAGTGCCTAAAGGCGAAGGTGATGGGGTGAGCCTATGACTGATTTTTCGAGATGCTACAGGTTCAACAAGCGGCAATAGCACAGCTGCAAAGTCAAAACCACGCCCCCAACAGGGTGGAGCTCGAACAATCCCAGAAAAGTACCCGAAGGGATGAACAAATTACCGAGAGACTGGGGGAAGTCGAGCCCGGGGTGAGTCCTGAGGTAATGAAGATGATCGAAGCATTGACGAAACGGGTAAGTCAGGTGAGAAATGGATTAAGGCTAATGACAAGAAGGTGGAAACATACAATTCCAGGGTCGATTAGATCCTGAGGGCACCCCCGATATTAAAAGGGCCAGATATCAAGAAATTTATTCAAAAGCCTTTTCATCCGAGTGCGGTACCAAAGCCAATCCCAAAGAGGTTTCGCATGAATATCTCAGGGCTCTTCTCTATGAAGAGTGCCTGTGAATAGCGCAGCGGACTCAACCTTAGGAAGAGTGGGCGCTAATACTTTTACCCAATAGTGGTATCAGGGTCAATTTCCACAGGGAGCTAGAAAGGGAGTTGGATATTTGCTTAGCCTAGAAATGCGTGTTTGCTTTTAATTGATCTTCTATCATTTTTGGGTTTTTATGATTATCAACTACAATTTAACAACTACTAATTATAACTAGATTCTGCTAAGATATTAATTCTAGGTTGTATGCAAGATAGAGAAAGGCACTAGGGTCGTGGCATTTACCTAGGTGGTCAACTAACGGGTAGAGATTCCTAATACAAGAATGATGATTATAGGGCTTATGCTATAAGCGTTGCACGATTGCACTCACTCTCACACCTCTCGATAGAAAGAGTGATTTTGCCCAATTGACTCTCTCGAGACCAATTGGGTAGGCCAACAAGCCCAAGCAACTTAGGATTCAAGTTGGGTAATTACTCTCTCGAGGTTTAACCCGTTAATTGGGACTACCATTCTCACGGGTCCATCCCAATTCCTTGTTGGGTTAATTTTGGAGTCATAGACACTCTTTCTCAAGAAGAGTCAAGACCCACTAAGCTAGACTTAGTGTTTGCAACCACCAAATCCTAGTTAAATCATAAAATTAACCCAAATAGCAAACACCCAACATCATTCAAGCATTAAACAATCACACCCATTAATTGCCCACACTAGGGTTGAGCCACAACCCTAGCTAATGGGTTTAGCTAGACATAATAGCAACAGAAATTGAAGAAGTAGTAGATAAAATCAACATATTAATTAACTAGAATGTTAATCTACAAGAATCCACGATAAAACAAGATGAAAATGCCCAAAATAGGCTAAAACTTGAGTCTCACGAGTGCTGCTGCTATCTGATATCTAAAACTTAACCTAGAAATAATAAAATATTCTATTTATACTAGGCTAGAAAAACTGGACAAAAATACCCCTGCGGGGCTGGCGCGGACCGCGCAGAAATGCAGCGCGGCTGCGTAGGGGTCTTGGCCTTCGATCACTCACTTTTGAAGCTGGGGACGCGGACCGCACAAAGAGGTAGCGCGGCCGCGCAGGCTAATAGGCGCGGACCGCACAATAATGAAGCGCGACCGCGTGGATACCAGCGTTGACCGCGTAGAAAGGAGCGCTGACCGTGCATGGAAACCCCTGAAATGGATGCTCTCTGAATCTCCTAGCGCGGCCGCGCAGCAAATCAGTGCGGTCCGCGCTAGGTCCTCTTGTCCCCACTTCAATGATTTTTGACTCTTGAGCAGGTTTCACTCCGTATCGAGCCGATTTTTTGACTTTTGTTATCTTGTGGCTTAAACCTGCAATCAAGCGCACTTTGTAAGCATTCTGGGTCTATTTTATGACAATTCATGCATAAAACATAGGCAAGTATGGGCATAAAACGTGTTAAAATCACAGGTATCAGCCTGCTCGTTCTTTGTCCATTCCCGTTCAATGGAGAAAGAATTTCTTTCGGGTGTTCGGTCAGGCTTGCTTAGGCCGAGTAAGCAACTGAAGAAATTTCGCTACAGGTTTTGCAGTATTAGAAAGGTCTGGGTGATTGCAGTATATTTTTGCTTGTAGCTAGCTTTGCTTAAGGTAGTGAAGTGATCCATTAGCTTGGATTTCGCATCTAAATCGTTAGCTCAGCTAAAGATCACGGATCTAAATGAAAATGTGACCTACTACGCATGCGCAATCAAGGTGAACAATTTGGAAGACGATGAGATTGAGTCGGTCTTACTGAAGAAATTCGGGGAGACTTTGTCCAATGAGCAATGATATGGTATCACAACTTACCCCCAAATTCCTTTGACTCGTTCGCTATGCTTGCAGATAATTTCGTAAAGGCCCGTGCCAGGGCCATCAAGGTCAAGACCAGAAAGTCAGATCTCTTCAAGTTCAAATAAAGGGATAACGAGATACTCAAGGAGTTCGTGTCAAGATTTTAGATGGAACAGATAGACCTACCGCGGATTGGGGATGATTGGGCTGTTCAGGCATTCACTTAGGGGCTCATCCCCCGAAGTTCCTTGGCCTCTCAGTAGTTAAAAAAGAATTTGGTGGAGTACCCGGTGGTAACCTAGGTCGACGTCCACAACAGGTACAAGTTGAAGATCAGGGTCGAGGATGATTAGCTCGGGGCCCTTTCTGAGTCAGTTTACCCCATCAGGTTTGATGATAGATCTAAGAGAGCCAATGATCATGAGCCAAGACCGGTCCGAGATTGGTATCAACTATACATCACGGATCGAAGGGGAAATAGATCCGGGCATCACCCTACGAGGAACGAGAAGAGGACCGATCCGACGGCTGAGGACTAATGAGCAAAAATGGGTTTGACAAGCTGCTCTGGAGTAGGGAAGCACCAAGGTTATTGGAGTACAACTTCAACATGGATGCTACCAGCATCGAGTCAGCCATTGGGCGCATCAAAGAGACCAAGTATCCCCGACCATTACAGTCCGACCCTACCAAGAGGGATCCCAATTTGATGTGTAAGTATCACAGTACTCATGGTCACAGGACCGAGGATTCTCGACATTTGAGAGAAGAAGTTGCCCGGTTATTCAACAATGGGCACCTCCGAGAATTCTTGAGTGAGCGAGCCAAAAACCACTTCAGGAACAAGGATGCCATGAAACAGGTCGAATAAGAGGAGCCTCATCACGTGATCAATATGATCATCGGAGGGGTCGACATCCCCCAAGGACCAATGATAAAACGCAATATAGTATCTATCCTAAGGGAAAAATGCAACTGGGATTACATTTCGGAGGGAGCCATTTCGTTCAGTAACGAAGATGCCGAGGGCATCATACAACCTCACAACGGTGCACTGGTAATTTCCGTACTTATCAATAAATCTTGAGTCAAATGTGTGTTGATTGATCCAGGTAGCTCGGCCAGCATCATCATATCAAGGGTTGTAGAGCAACTGGGGTTACAGGACCAAATCATACCGGCAGTCCGGGTATTGAACGAATTTAACATGTCATGTGAGACCACGAAAGGAGAGATAACCTTGCCAGTAAACACCGCTGGGATAATCCAAGAAATGAAGTTCTACATGATCGAAGGGGACATAAGGTACAACGCTCTATTCAGAAAGGCCATGAGTCCACAATATGAGGGCGGTACCCTCGACCTTGCACTAGGCGTTGAAGTTTCCCACACCGGTGGGAGTCAGAACGGTTTACGGAGAACAACCGGTCACAAGGGAGATGTTTGTCGTCGACGAGGTAATCTATGTGCCAGAGATTTAGACATCAAGGAGCACGGAGCCGACCAAAAAGGAAAATATTAAATAGCAATCACTAATACCAGCCTCAGCCGAACTAAAGAAATAGGAAGAACGAGGAGTAGACGAGGAGGACGATTATGGCGTCCTAAAATCATTCATAGCTCCTGATGACACTGACGCCACCAAATAAACGGTTGAAGAGTTGAGCAAGTCATATTAATCAAGCATCTACCGGATAGAAAGGTATACCTAGGCACGGGATTAACCCCTGAGCTCAAGAAAAAACTTATTAATTTTCTTAAAGTTAACGCCGATTGTTTTGCTTGGTCCCATCTTGACATGACATGGTTCTCAACCACTCACAAGTTGAGTTTGGACCCGAAGTTCCATCCTGTAAGCAGAAGAAGAGACCGCAGTCCGAGGTCAAACTTGCATTCATCAAGGATGAGGTATCCAAACTTCTAAATATAGGATCCATCCGGGAAATTAAATACTCGGATTGGTTAGCTAACGTAGTGGTAGTACCCAAAAACGAAAATAAACTACATTGTGTGTGCATTATAAATTCCTAAACAAAGCATGCCTTAAGGATTCTTTCCCTTTGCCTAACATCGATCGAATGATCAACGCGACGGTCGGGCACGAGATACTCAATTTTCTTGATGCCTATTCCGGGTATAACCAAATTCGGATGGACCCGGGAGACCAAGAAAAGACTTCTTTCATAACCAAATTCAGCACCTACTGCTATAACGTAATGCCATTTGGATTATAGAATGCCGGTGCCACCAACCAATGCCTAGTAAACCGGATGTTCGAAGAACAAATAGGGAAATCAATGGAAGTTTATACTGACAATATGTTGGTCAAGTCCCTACGAGCAGAGGACCATTTGAAACATTTGCAGGAAACCTTCAACATATTAAGGAAATACAACATGAAGATAAACCTGGAGAAGTGTGCATTCAGGGTCGGTTTAGGCAAATTCCTCGATTTCATGGTGTCCAAATGGGGGATAGAGATCAACCCCAATAAAATTAGGGCCATAGAAGACATCACCATAGTGGACAAAGTCAAAGCAGTTCAAATACTGACTGGGCATATAGCCGCATTGGGCCGGTTCATCTGCAGGTCCTCGGACAAGAGCCATCGATTCCTCTCACTATTAAAGAAGAAGAATAACTTTTCCTGGACTCCGGAATGCCAGCAAGCTTTGGAAGAACTCCAATGGTACCTGTCGAGCCCCCCTCTACTGTACACTCTGAAGGCAGACGAACAATTGTCCCTCTACTTGGTGGTTTCCAAGGTGGCGGTAAGTGGTGTCTTAGTTTGGGATAAAGAAGGTACGCAAATTTCCTATTTACTATGTTAGTAGAACTCTAGGCGATGTCGAATCGAGGTATCCTCACCTTGAAAAGTTGGAACTCGCTTTGCTAAGTGCTTCTAGGAAGCTAAAGCCGTACTTTCAATACCACCCTATATGTGTTGTCACCTCTAACCCGCTAAGGAGTATCATATATAAGCCCGAGCTCTCAGGCCTGTTGGCCAGATGGGCCATAGAGATTAGTGGGTATGACATCGAGTACCGACCCCGAACTACCATAAAATCTTAGATTTTGGCACACTTCGTGGCCGACTTTGTGTCGGCCTTAAAACTCAAAGTCGAAAAGGAATTACGGCTCGCCTCGAGGGCTAGTTCGGGAATCTGGACCTTATTCACGAATGGTGTCTCCAACACGAAAAGGTCCGAGCTCAGTATAGTTTTGAAACCACTTTCGGGAAACGTGATCAGGCAGTCTCTTAGAACTGTAAAATTGACTAACAATGAAGTCAAATATGAGGCCATGGTTGTAGGTATAGAACTAGCTAAGAGCCTTGGGGTGGGGGAGTGATTAAAGCCAAATGCGACTCCCTCCTCGTCATAAATCAAGTCAACGGAATGTTTGAAGTAAAAGAAGAACGAATGCGGATGTACTTGGACAAATTGCAGGTGAACCTGCACCAATTCAAGGAATGGACTCTGCAATATGTACCCCGAGATCAAAACAGTGAGGCCGACGCACTGGCAAACTCAGGGTCATCTGTCGACTCCGATGAATTCAACTCGGGGGTAGTGGTAGAACTGATGAAATCAATGGTGGAAGAAGCTCACGCCGAGGTAAACTCGACAAGTTTGATTTGGGATTGGAGAAACAAATACATAGACTACCTGAAGACAATAAAATTCCCTTCGGATCCCAAGGAATGGAGAGTCCTACGCACCAAGGCTGCCAGATTTTGTTTGGTCGAAGGGACATTGTTCAGGAGATCCTTCTTCGGTCCTCTCGCCGGATGCTTAGGGCTAGGGGAGACCGAATATGCCATGAGGGAAGTTCACGAGGGCACTTGTAGGAACCATTAAGGGGAACAATCCTTAGTTCGAACGCTAATCAAAGTCGGCTACTGCTGGAATGAAATGGAGAAGGACGCGAAAGACTTTGTTTGTAAATGCGACGAATGCCAAAGACACAGCAGATGATCCATCAACCATAGAGATGCTCTACTCGGTCTTGTCTCCATGGCCATTTATGAAGTGGGGAATGGACATCATCGGTCCCCTACCATATCATCCGGTAAGGTTCAAATTATACTAATCATGACTGATTATTTTTCCAAATTGGTCGGCTCAGGCGTTCGAGAAGGTCCGAGAGAAAAAAGTCATTGACTTTATCTGGGATCATATCATATGTCAATTTGGGATACCAGCTGAGATCGTTTGCGACAACGGGAAGCAATTCGTCGGCAGCAAGGTAAGTAAGTTTATCGAAGATCACAAGATCAAGAAGATACTATCAATGCCTTATCACCCGAGTGGGAACGGGCAGGTGGAATCAACAAACAAAACTATACTCCAAAACCTAAAAAAGAGTTAACCGGTTCGAAAGGAAAATGGAAGGAAATCTTGCTCGAAGTCCTGTGGGCGTACCGTATGACTTCGAAATCGAGCACTGGGGCCACCCTGGTTTCTCTGGTCTACAAAGCCGAAGCCATAATCCAGTCGAGGTAGGGGGAACCAAGCCTCAAGTTCTAGTATTCCATCAAAGAGTCGAACGGCAAGGCCATGATCATAAGCTTGGAACTGTTTGACAAAATGCGGGAGGCCGCCACGGTCTGGTTGGCCGCCCAAAGCAGCGAGTAGGAAGGTACTATAACAGAAGAGCCAACCTCCAGAATTTTCAAGTCGGGGTTTTGATATTGAGAAATATAACACTACACACCAGGAACTCGAACGAAGGAAAACTAGGCCCGAATTGGGAAGGATTGTATTAAGTTGTCGCAATAACCAGCAAAGGCTCATACAAACTCGAAGCGGGAAACGGTGTGCGACTGCCAAATGACTGGAACATGGAATAATTAAAGTGGTGCTACTGCTAAGGTAAGAACTTAATTCCTTTTAAATTTTGTTACATTACGGACTAACGTGTGCAGGTACTCGGCCAGGGGTGGATGTGGCTTATAGGTCTAAAAGCACGTGTTGCGCTCTTTTTCTCTTGAACTGGTTTTGTCCCGATGTGGGTTTTTCTGCAAGGTTTTTAACAAGGCAACAGTAAGATGTGCTACCTTAGATTTGAAGACCGACCTTAAACCGGAATTAATGATCGTCTACATCAGATCGACAGTATCCGAGCCCTCACAAGTTCTGCCTCAAATACTAGGGGCATTACCCCTAGATTAAGATCTTTAGCAAGGGAAAAGAAAATTTTATGTGTCAAAGGCTAAGGCTTGGTGGTTAGGATTCATTGTAAGGGTCAAACAGGTATGCGAACCGTGCCCATATAGTCCACTCTAGCCACGCAGAAGGTCTATGCGCCTCCGATCATGTACCTTGCATATTAAGTAATGAAAGAAATTTCTACTTCCCTTACACTTTATTACTACGCATTTTACTTCTTCTATCCTAGATCCTAAAGCCCACAGGGCTACCCTAACTCGCGGATTATCGACCGATAAAAATTCAGACGACACGGGCTACTGAATCCCGGAGGCACCAAGCCTATTAAGCATTGCCCGAATGTGAAAAGCTACAACCACCCTAGAAATGGCTCGGAGACGTCCGAAGTCTGTACTCAGAAAGTAAGGCCTTTACATAAAATTGAAACCTATTAAGGGGTTACCCTCGGTAAAAACATCATCTAAGACACTTAAGCATCTTAAAATTGGGTGCTCTAGACTACATCTGATAATCGACTGCTCTAGACTACATCTGATTTTATGCTAAGGCATTAAAGGCGATACACAAATAAAAAAATTGCAAGTAGATGTTGGAAAATAAAGATACGGTATTGCCGAAAAGGGAAAAATTTATATACTTCAAAACACATTTATAAAAGGCACGAAATATTGGCCTAAAAATAAATAAAAAGAAAATATACAAGGGAAAATCAAAAGAACTAAGGCATTTATGTTTGGTCTTCACCAGGGCTCGACTTGTCACCAGAATCGTCGGAACCCTCTGAGCCTTTGGACCCACTGGCTTGTAGAATTGCTTTAACTAGGCCTACAGTCTCTTGGCTTCTTCGATCTCGGCAGACAAGTCAAAACCTCGGGCATGGATCTCCTCGAGGATCTCTCTCCAAGATAGCCTCTTTACATACTCGGTCTTTGTCTTTAACCGTGCCTCAGCGACCTCCACATCGGCTTTATACTTGGCCAACATTTCCTCCACATCAGAGGAATCAACAAAAGTTGCCTCCAACTTGGACCTCAGCATATTATATTCTTGGTCGAGGGCATCCCGTTCAATGACGACCGAGTTCAGCTGTTCCCGGAGTTTATCATTCAGCCGAGACCATTTGTCGGCCTTGTCCTTTGCGACCCAAAGTTGGTCCTTGGCTGATGCCAGCTCCGCTTTTGTAGCTTCTTTTTTCGATGACAACAGGTTCATCCGGACCTTCCATGCCTCGGTCATGGCCTTGACCTTATTCATTCTATCTCGAAGCCGGTCGATCAGGTCTATCTTCTCTTGGACCTGCGAAGTTGCATCATTTTCCACCACGAGTAGCTTCTCGTTTTTAGACTCAAAGATCCTTACCTTCTTGACTAGGTCGGCGTGCTCCCACTTCAAGGTTGAGGCCTCCTTTTGGGCGTTTTCCAGCTAGGCTCGGAGAATCGGGAGGTCCTTGAGGGCCTCATCTTTTTGTTCACTCAGAGCCATGTACATGTTCGTCTTCCGGATTTTCTCTTTGAGCTCAAACTCGAGCTGGAGGATCTCCAAGCAAGATCGAAGGAAGCTTTCGTGATGAAGCACCGAGCCTGAAAAATAATAAAGTCATTAGAACATGCCTAAAACTAGTTTTGGATGCAATCTCGGCTCGCCCTCCCCCGATAGCACATCCTTTTTTGGGACCTCTAGGTGGCCAAGCCCGGAAAAGTACTCAAACGCAGCAATGCCCATTCCATCGAAGAACGTGTTCAAGGAATAATCTAGGCCATGTGCCGTCTCATTTGATTAGGCCTCTTCGAGCATGGACTCAGTATAGGACGGCGCCTCCACAATATCAATAACACCAGCTACCACTTCGGGACGGGAGCAGCTTCTCGAGAGGCCATGACCTCTGTCTCCCCCACTAGTTCCCGAGCTAAAGGGGGATCAAACTCATGGTCATATTTCCCGACTATCGCTTGTTCCCCTTTGTTAAGGGTCGACCCAGGAAAAATGAACTCAAGATCGTCGTCTTCGGGATAGTCCCTGAGCCGGTAAAGGGAATCAGATTACGGTACCCTGGACCTTGTACTCTTTTTGATTTTCCGGACCCAGATGGTCACTTTCTTCTTCGCCTCGGTGTCCGAGGAGCCCGAGGAGTTCCTTTTCTTCTTATATTTCTCCTCTACGAAAATCCGAGGCTGTCTCGAAGCAGAGGGTTCGGCAAGCAAGGACGGATCCTTGTCCTTACCCAACTGCCTGAGCTCGGAGATCTTGGGCAAACCGGTAAGAAGAAAGAACACTTAGCAATGTGTAAGACAAGAGTATGAAGGTAATCATATGGGAGGGAGCCTCACCGTGAGAACAAGCCTCTTACTTGCCCTTTGAAGGCTTGCGCCACGTGCGCTTGGAATATGGCATCTATTTGCAGATTCCCTCTATCCACTCCTTAAAATGGGGGACTATTTCAGGAACCCGGGCAACTGCTGCACAACAATGAACATGGGCAGTTAGAAAATGAATGAAAGGGAATACCAAATGTTCACTAAGAGAAAGACTTACGGGACGCATTCCACTTTTCGGGGAATGGTAGAAATTCAGAGGGAATGAAGTCTTCGATCTTCACTCGAACGAACCTCCCCTGCCAGCCTCAATCTCGGTACTCGTCGATGCTCAAGAATGGAGCCTTACTTGCTCGATGAACGATCTTGATCAAACCCCCTTGGAAGATTCGGAGACTATATAGACGAAGCAAATGGTCGAGAGTGAACCGAGGCGCTTCGGTGTTGTTTACAAAATGTCAAAGGACGATCACGATCCTCCAAGAAGATGGATGGATCCCAAGGCAGACCTGTTACCATTTGCAAAACTTGGGGATAGGGGTCCATGGGGGCTTGAAATAACTTAACATGAAACCCTAATTGAAGAATAAAGAGTTTCTGAAAAAAAATAAAATTAAAGAGACTCGAGAAAAATACATAGAAGGTTCACACACACATAGATCCGGAGCAGATCTAGAAATAAATCGAAGGAACCTTAGAGATTAGGGTTTCGTAAGAAACCCAGGTGATGAGAAAGGCTTTGGAAACCATCGATCTGAGCAGGAAAGTCGAAGGTCGAACTCGAATAGCCATGACTGGCTGGACAAAGGTTGAAGACGACCGGAGAACAGTCATCGAGCAAAGGCTTGGTCGGAACCCTTCAAGATCTGGTCATAGGACCTTTAGAAAATAAGCACGCAGACGCCCTGAGAGGCTAGTATAGGCCTCCGATGAGCCTGAGAAGCCATAGATTAGGGTTAGAGTGAGAGGCGGCGGCTAGGGTTTGAGGTGAGTTGAGAGAGAGTTGAGAGAGGAGGGGATTCAGAGGCGGCGGTCGAGAAAAAATGAGGTAGGGTTTTAGGGTCGTTTGAATTAAAAAAGGAAAGGGAAGAGGGGAGCCGTTGATCTTTTTAGATCAACGGTTGGGAGTAAATGGGTTAAATGGGGACCGGGTTGGGTATGATAGGAAGGGGTATGGATCGGGTTGCAAGTGGTAATTGGGCTGGGTATTTTTTGGGCTGAGTTGGGGTTAATTGGGGATTAAATTGATGCTATATTTGCAATTGAAATGGCTATGTGTTAAATAGCCAATTTTTCCCCTTTAATTTTATATTAAAATAGTTAAAAAATGATTTTGAACAAATTAAAAGCACTGAGCTAATTAATAATATTTAAACATTAATCTGAAAATACTGGAAATAATTTTATAAGTGTAAAATGCCATTAATCGTAATATAGGCTATAATTGCAGTTGCGTGCAATTTAGCGTTAGAAACACCAAATGAATTCGTAAAAATATGCAAAAAATTACCTTAATTATATATTGGTGTAAGTGTGAGAATAAAATGAATTATTCACCAAAAATGATAATTTTGGGAATAATCATTGGATTTTGTTGTATTAAAATAGGCAATAAATTGATTTAAAAATCGTTAAAAATGCCAAGACTCTTGGGTGTGCTTATATATGCACCAATATGCTATTTTGGAAGTATTTTGGGTATAAAAATACTTAGGGAAAAATTGGGTATCAACAGACATAAGGGTAGGTCCCCCTCAAACCGATCAGTATCAGAAATGGCGCATCCCTGGATCGAACGATGAATTCTTCAGTAGGGAACCACTCGAACATCCATTGTACCCGGTCTTCAGTCAAATTATCAAAGAGTTCGACCCATTCTCTAGCATTCTCTGGTTGGTCGAACATATTGGGCATGTAATTCATTCGCTTTGGGTGATGGAAAGCGATATGATCGTCCCAGTCCCTTCGATGGATTTCCTGTCGGTACTCACCCCTTTGGAGATTTTCCACGAGCCATAGTTGAAGTAGCAGATTACAACCCTCAAAGTGTTTGGCCCCTTGTTGATACCTTTCTAGGGCTCGGTATATTTACGTAATCATCATTGGCACAAGATTGAATGGTTGTCCGTTAATTCCTTCCATTAGAGTTTTGGTGACCATAGCTAGCCCGGTATGGATTCTTGTTTTCTTCATTGGAAACACTATCATCCCCAAGAAATAGAACATGAAGACAAAGACCCTTCGATGAATATGCCCCAATGATGTAAGGGCGAACTCGTCAGGATAAGTACGGTAAGATTTGCTGTGACCGTACATCTCGTACAAGTAGTCAAAGGGAATGTATGACTCCTTCAAACATGTCAAGTCTGGATTCTTCTTTAGGCCCATCATTTTGAGAAAACCTCTACCTTTGCGGTTTTCCGGCATTAACAAACCCGGCGTCTCCCACGGTATTCCAGCCAGTCCTCCTATTTCCTCGAGAAATATGTCATCTCAATGTCCCCAAAGCGGAACACAGACCTATCACAATCCCAAAACAGAGTGGCAGCTTCTATGATTTTGTTGTTGGGTTGAATTTCCAAGAGAGAAGGTAGATTTCCTAGATATTTCCTGACAAGAGCTTGATCACTGGAATGAAGATCTTCCCACCAGTTTAGCAATTTCGGGTGGATGTTGGTGACCATGCCGAATCTGGGGACTTCGTGCCTCATATTTCTGCAAGACAAAGTGTTAGGCCCTTACCCCCACAAGACTCGACTAATAAATATCAATAATTGGCATGGAAGCATTTAGTTCTCCAAATAAATGCACGAAACGTGGTAGTGTCCGTTTGGATTTTGGGGAAACCCAGTGGACTTTGGACAAGGCTATCTTAAAAAGTCATTATGTGGACAACATAACTGACTCGGCTAGATTTGACCATGATGCATGCACAATTTAAACAGAGTAGGGTTTTCTATGGGGTATTAGACTGGTACCCTTGAGCGGACAACTCAAGAGGGAAAGGCATGGAACCGTCGACTACACCGTTGATCGACTGGTTTTACAGTAAATATGCCTTTGCCGGATTTAGGGGGTGATAATATTGGAAGAGCGCAACCACTCATTATAAGCGTTGCTATGGTATTTTGTTTGGCACGAGTGGAATATGATGTTGAAAACATGCTTATGCAATAATTAAGACAAGTTGTCATGTATTTGCACGTTACAAAGCGATAATTACAACAATTCCTCATAATTTAAAACAGTAATAAAGGAAAGCAGTAAAGGAAAGCAGTAAAAGAAATAAAGGAAAGAAACAAAGAAACGAGTCAGTTTTTGCAGCAGGAGAAGGAATTAAATACTTAAACGGATTAAACAAATAAAGGCACATAAGAAATGTAAAGTCACGGTAATAGCTTGAAATGGTAAAAGCCTAAAAGAAATCCCCAGCGGAGTCGCCATGCTGTCGATGCCCCCTTTTTCTCGCGAAATC
>NC_031993.1:7420757-7503907 GCF_001879085.1 Nicotiana attenuata | reverse complement strand
GGTAAAAGAAAGTTGACCAGAAGTAAAAACGAGCACAGGTTTTGCCATTGGTAATGCCAGTTTTGAACTTATAGACGAATGAGACAATTTAGATTTGAATTAGAACCCCTCTAGGCATGTTTTCTATGTGATTGCCAGCTTAAAACATGGTTATAGACATAGAAGAATGCAGAAATTCTACAACATGATATCTAAGCGTTGCGTATTTGATTACAATTTTTTTGGGTTATTAGAGCCTATAGATAAGTTTGCCTAGTGAAAAGCGGGTATACAAGAATCAGAAAAGACCTATAGGCATATTCTCTACGTGCGTGTGCAGAAGCTATAGACATAATATCTACATGAAAGTGCAGAATCCCTATTGTCATGGTATCTAAATAAGAATGCAGAGTTTCTTATAGACATGGTAGCTAAATGAGATGCAGAAATCTTATAGGCATGGTAACTATATGAAAGTGCATAAGTCTTATAGGCATGGTAACTACATGAAAATGCATAAGTCTTATAGGCATGGTAACTATATGAGAAATACTGGAATTAGCGATTCCTATAGGCAATTTATCTACCCCTTTTTATGCGTAGTTACCCCTCACTTTTCACTAAACATCCTCGAAAGTTTATTACAAAGTTTATTACAGCCCAAAGAGAATAAGAAAAGCAAAATTACATCAGATTTTAAAAGTACAACCAAGGGGAGCCTAATTCAGGCTCCTTGTCTGAAACATGAGATGAACCAACTCCAAAGATCCGATTTCAAAAGCCTTCTCTCATTTGGGGTGTGTCAGAGTTCCCTAAGAGCCTCATGGACTCTGGGCAGTGCTTACACCCCAAATACATTACCAAACCAGGACAATAGTGCAGTGTGGAAGGGCCAGCCCTCAGGTGTCCAAGTTCAGAGGGAACTCAAGGTCCCAAGGCAAGGCTCACAAGAGAGGGGTAGAACTTAGGGACCAAGAAAGAGTGCAAGTGCAGGAATGGAATTCTGAAAGGGGAAAGGGAAAAGGGGAAAAACTTAAAATCAGCACACATAAGGGTATAGGGGAGTGGGAATTTGCAAGAACATAAGGAGATCAGGCTGACGGGAATACTCAGCAATGGGATATGCTGGCATACCCTTTAGCCTGTTTAGAGGTTAAGACCTCAGAACTCAGTTCATGGACAACAACTCATATTGCCATGCCCTGAGTCATCACTCACAAACACATAGGGGTAATGAGGTAAGGAGCAAAGATTCATAAAAGAAACAAGCAGTAGAACATAGGCATACTAAACTAAATATCAAACTCCACAGAAAACAATCAAGTAGACATGGATACAGAAGAAAACTGTAAGTAAACACATTGGGGTGACGCTGAAACTTAAATTAGATCATACCAGTTTCAAAGAAACAAGTAGAAAAGGCAGTAGTCTTGTAAAAGCCAAAGTGCAAACATGAAGACAGAATACTATGAGTGTGAGTTCAAGAGATATTGTGAAATTGTGAGGTCTGAAATGTGTTAACCGTGTGTCTTTGTGAAAAGAGGGGTCGTGTATTTATAGTGTGGAAGTCATGAGGAAATAAGGTACGAAAATAATTGAAAACTGATTATAAATCAATCACATAAGGGGTATAAAATAATTAAGGAAAGAAATTAATCAAACACTTGTGTAAAGCATGCAATTGAGGGTAAATACATAAAGGTTATTTAAGGACAAGGTCTCTAAAATACACGGTTGTACAATTTAAGGAAAGAAAATCAATTAACAGCCAAGAAATCACAAGGTCTGAGATTTGGTATGAATGAACCAAGTCAGAAAGATAGAAAAGGTTTTAACTTAAGGAAAATCAGTAATCAGTCAATTAGACCTATTAAAAAGGAATTCTGAGTCAATCACTAGTTTGAAAACCTCTTTGAAGAAAGATTTATCACACATATAAAGCATACAAACACGTCTAAACATGAAAGAACTGTCATGCCAATCAGTAAAAGAGTCTAGTGTAGAAGAGATTTAAAAGTTCAGAGTTGTATGTGAGCAAAGAAGTTCAGACTTAGTTCAAAAACTCAAAAGTTAGTCTGAGAGAGTCAAGGGTTCTAAAATAGAACCCTAGTTCAATCACATGACCAAACCTCGCCAGAACCCCCAAATTCTAGGGTTTCCACCTTGAATCAAATACAGAGATGAGGAAGCAAGTAGTCGAAACAGGCTCAGGGGTTTCTTTCAGAAACTCATGAGAACACATGCAAACACAGTAGAAAGAGTAGAAGAAACATGCATAAGAAAGGTTTTTCTCAGAAGAAACCTAAACAAGGATCAATAGAAGGAAAATACAAAGAACACAGTAGAAAGGTATAGTATAGCAGGACATAGTAGAAGAAATACCAGAACATAGTAGAAAGCACATGAGAACATAATATGGAAAACGTGGTAGAAGAAACACAAGCGTGGAGCATATAGAACACGGTAAAGAACATTCAAGAACGGAGTATAAAACGCAGTAAAAGACTATACAAAAACATGGTAAAAGAAAAAGCACAAGAACACAGTAGAAAGTATGCGAGAACATGATATAGGAAACACGGTAAGATAAACATGTGAGAGCAGGGTATAGAGACATAGTATGAAAACGAAATATTAGAAAGCACAGAAGAACATGTGTGGTAGAAAGGAAACATATGAGCACAGTAGAGACAAAATACAGACAAAGAAAGGGAAAATAAAAGTCGGAGAAACATTTTAAGCATTTTTGAAAACCCTAAATCGAATAAGAATCGATTTTGAAAGTAATTTTTGAAAGAAAGTTAGGAAAACCGTTTGAACACTCAAATAGAGCATGGATACACAACAGATCTAAGAAAAATTGGAGAAAACCTCGAATAGTTAGGGTTTTAGAAGAACCCTAAAATGAGAAAAGCTTTGAAAAGGTCCGATCTGAGTCGGAGAAGATCAGAATCAGGCTCAGAAGACCAGGATACGCCGGAGCAAAGCCGGAGATGGCCGTAGAACCTTGGATCGGTGGAGATCTGAACGAACACCTTCGAGGTCAGACCTCGAACCTTCGAGTACCAAGCGTATAAGAGCAAAGTGAGGTGAGTTTAAGCCTCCCACGGCCTGAGAAGCCATGGATTCCAGTGGTTTTGAGGTTGGAGACGGTAGGAGGCGATTAGGGTTTTGAGAACATTTGAGAGAGTTTGAGAGAGTGGGGTGTTTAGAGGCGGCTGATAGATGAGGAATGAGGGGATTAGGGTAGTCGTTTGGATTAAAACAGGCAAGAATGAATAGGGGCCGTTGATCTCAGAGATCAACGACCAGGATAAGAGGGGATCTGGGTCGGGTAGGTTTTAGTTGGGTCAGGGGCGGGTTAAATCGAAATTGGGTTAGCCCGTTTAAGATTGAAATCGGGTTTTAATCGGGGGTTGATTTGGGCTATAATTGAAATGAAACAGGGCTAGTATTTAAATAGCCGGTTTTACCTTTTTATTTTATAAAAAATAGTAAGATAATTTCTGGAAACAAATTAAAGGTACTAAATTAATTAATAATATATAAATATTAAAATAAAAATACTGGAGCCAATTTCATAATTATAAAATGCTATTAAATCTCAAAATAGGCTAAAATTGCAATTGTATGCAATTTAGCTTTAAAATTACTAAATAAATTTGTAAAAATGCGTAAAAATTACCTTAGCTATATTTTGGTATAAATGTGAGAATAAAATAAGTTATTCACCAAAATAATAATTTGAGGAACAATTATTGGTTTTTGTACTATCAAAATAGGATAATAAATTGATTAAAAAAATCCTTTAAAAATTAGAAAAAATACTAAAACATTTGGGCATACTTATATATACATATGTATGCTTTTTTGGAAAGTATTTTGCATATATAGATCGAATATACAGGGAAAAATTGGGTATCAATATCTATCACTCTTGGCCGGCTGAAAGCCAAGGCCACTAGACTTTCTCTATTGACCTCCCTAGTGTGAGCACTTCTCGGGGTCCATTTGAGACCGTTGTGAACTCTGAAACACTAGGACTTGGGGTTCTTTGGCCACTCTCTTCACTACTGAGACTTGAGCTATCTCTAACACTCAGTTCTTTCCTCATTCTATCTACTAAATATGCAAACTAGTTTGTTTAAGTGATTTCTGTGTAATTCAATGTTTGGGTCATATGGTCAATCTGTGGCTGTTTGGTTTGGCTTGAGTTCCTCCATGGTTTCGGGGGTGTGCTGATGAATATAATCCCCTATTGGGATCTGGGAATGTTGTGTGTGAAAAAAGAGTTTGTTGAAGGCCCAGGCAATACTGGGTATCTCCTTTTGGGCCTGCTATACTGTTACTGCTTGTATAATATTTTGTAATCACATTCATCATTGGGTCTATAATAATTTTGTAATAAATGATTGGGGTATTAGTGAAATCGGGGAAATGAGCACACTTTAATGTTTGCATACAAGGGTAGCAAACATGCCTATAGGATTCATATGATCTACTTGTACACTGGTAGAAATCATGCCATTAGGAGAATCACACACTCACAAAACTTGTCTACTATCAAAACATAAGTACTTTATTTTCCTATGTCTACTGCTAGACGGCATGCCTATAGGAAACAAATGTCAATACCATTCTTTCAATTTGCATAACTGCAGCATATTCATTAGAAATCATGCCTATAGGATATTAATTGGTTAATTTGCTATTGTTATCATACTGCTCACCTAGAAAACATGTCTATAAGGGCTAAGTATAAAAAATCAGTTCCAATCGCCAATCGTTAGAAATCCTGCCTATACCTACTCGCTCTTAAGTGTTAATGCTGAGCTTTTCAAACGTTGTTCCGTTGCTTAGCCATGCCACTATTAGAAAGCATGAGTAATTCTAAGTATTTCCAATGGTCCTCACTGCCCCCTACTGCGTAAATTGCTCAGCGATTATGTCTATAGGTTTGATAACTTATAACCTGTAATCTCATTAATAAGCATGTAATACCAAATACTCTTAAACTATATAAATCGTGTCAATAAGTTTAAAGTAGCGCCTTACATCTGAAACTGCCTGCACATTTGAATCCAAGGTCACATAGAAATCATCTCTATAGGGTTGTCTTAGTTCTGAACTTGTCTAACGCCTAATATGAGAACCTATTTTGCATGCATTTGTTGTCTAAGTGTGAAGGCTAACTTGAGCCCTTAACTGCCCTTACTTGAAGTCCAACTTGTTTGGTATGTCGCCTAGTTTTATCATTTTGAGCAGCCTAGGTAAAGTCTAGAATTACCCAAATAGAGGTCCAATGCCTCCTGGACCATGGGCATGGGACGGGTAGTGCACGCGTAGGGTACGACTTAGAATTGAATTAGAGCGCATGTAGGTAAACAACTTTAACATAGTAATCGGGTAGCAAGAGATGATAGTTTGTGCCCGCTGAATAATATGAGTAATTCCCTACTTTAAGGGAGTTGCGAAGTATTATTTATGGTACACGGGGTGATCCTTTAAGCTAAAAAACTTAGGACCCGTCCCCCCTCTTGTTTATACATTTAGTCATCTAATATAGACCGTCATAGTTAAATCCTTGTAATCCTTATTTCTTATTATGTTATAATAAATTTATCTGACCCGTACTCTGTTTCTTTATCTTGCCTAATCCATATAGTCTTAAGTTCAGCCGGGACCCACAGTTGTGGACCTCAAAGAGTGCCTAGCACCTTCTCTTTGAGGTAATTTGAGCCCTTACCCGATCTTTGGTGGCGTTGACTAGTCAAATAGAGCTATTTGCATAATAGGTGCCCTAACACACCTTAAAAATTGTTAGGCGGTGACTCTTCTTCTTTTGACACTCTATCTCCCATCCAAAAGAGTTGTCACAACATCGAAACCCGCTTTCGCGAGAAAACGCGGTGCGACAGCATGTCGACTCTGCTGTGGATTTACACTTAGGCTCTTACCATAATAAACTTGGCTTATGTGGATTATTTTCTTATAAAATGCATATCCCTTCCCTTTTCCACCTTTATTTGTTTAAATTCGCTATTACATGCACACATCTTTCCTTATTCACCCTTATTCGTTTAAATCCGTTATAACATGCACATCTCTTCCCCGTTCACCATTATTTGCTATGATTGCTCTTCATTCTGTTGCTACAGCATGCCTCTCCTATCCCTACTCCCTTACTTACTTTATTACATTCTCGCATATATTCTATGAACTAACTTCTTCCTTTGTCTTTTTTTAATTTTATGTTTTTCATGTTTTACCTTAACAGTGTATTACTACTCTATCATGCAAATACTTGATTATTATCTCTGCATAAAGCATGCTCCACATCATGCTCCACGCATGCCGATTATCAACATAGCGGCTCTTGATGAGTGTTCGCTCTCTTCCAAAATTACCCTTTTTAAATTGAAAAGGCTTATTTACGGTAGACTAGTCAATCAGCGGTGCAGTCGACGGTCCCCTGCCTTTCCCCCTCAAGTTGTCCACTTGAGAGTACCAGTCTAGTCCATTCTAGAATCTGGAAGGGGAAGGGCTAACCTTATTTGTTTGCAAAAAATGAAGCACGAAGTTCCAGGTTCTGCATGGTCCAAAACATCCCACCTCTGCTACTTGGATGGTGGAAATATCTCGTGCATAGCAACAAGAATCATGTGAGAAGGGTACTTGATTGCTTCCGCTACCATGTTATGCAATGAGAAAAGGGCCGTCTTCCGCGTTGGTGACATAGAAATGACTCCCCTCCAAGAAAAAATAGGAGGCTTCGCTAAGCTGCCATGAGATAGTCTAGGGTTAATAGTGACAGAGAATCGCACCCCCTGCGGTTTTCTAAAAATGCTAGGTTTCAAGAAAAATCATGAGCTACTTTGTTTGAAGAAGTCAAACATCCCATTTGAATTCCTTTATGAGCGTTACGGGCATAGTAAGTCATATTATCTTCGTCACGAGGAACTCGCCATTACTTTTTTAAGTTGGACGCACCGCCGAGTTTATGTATTCATCGTTTGCTTCTTAGGGTTGTTGATATTTCCAATGAAAGGGGGAAGGATCCATACTTGTCTATCCATGGTCTCCAGAACTTTGATGGAAGGCATCGAGGGAAAAACCTATACTATCATCCCCATGATCTTAGCTGAAATGTACCGCGCTCTAGATTGGTGCAAGCAAGGATTCGGGCACTTCGAAGGTTGTAATCTGTTATTGCAAGCTTGGCTATTAGAACATTTTCAGAGGGGAGAATATCGCCAAGAGCTTCTGCAACGACCATTGAATGACTACATAGCTAACCATCACCCAAAGAATGTGACGTTTATCCTAGACAGGTTTGCATAACCTGGAAATGCTGTAAGTTGGGGTGTGTTTCTTTAGCAATCTGACAGATAAGCAGGCACATTGGATGTTTGAATGGTTTCCTAGCAGTGAGTTCATCATCAAGTCAAGAGAGACTACTCATGTGGTACTGATCGGGTTAAGGGATATCTATCCTTATGCTCCTATAAGGGTAATGAGACAAGCGGGAAGAAAATAGGTTATACCTTGGGTTTCCAATATGGTCCAGTACAAAGCAGATTTTAAAGGGGACGCCATTCCATTCAAGTTCGAGACACAGCATATGTGGAACCAGAAGGTCATTGTGGAAAAGGATACTATTGAGCCAGACAGGTATCATGTCGGTCATGTGTACTTCTACCCATCATGGCTGGTAGACGATATAGCAAGAGACGTCAAGCCGAGAATTAATCTGTAAAATAGGATCATAGATGACGCTACTGAAGCACATGTCAAGTATAGGAGGTTACGCAAAAGGGTCTTTGAGTCAGAAGCTAGGCATCTAGAACAACATAAAGTGGATATGGAAGCAATCAACGAATGGAGGAAAATTGCCACTAAGTCAACAGAGAGATTGGAATATTTGGAACAAGGGTTGATGGAACTCTAGGGAAAGATAAGGAAGAGGCTTTTAGATTGTCAAAACACGGATGGCAGTGAAGGAGGGCATCTGGCAAAGGCTTACCTATTATTGGATATGCATGACCTGGGAACTTGATTGATGGAGTCAAGAGAGCCAAGCACGGGGAAGGTCCTTCTGGTACCAAGTAGATTAGGAAATGATGTTCTTTACTGCTTTCTAGCTTAGTTTTAGATTTCGATTGTAATAAGGCGAATTCCATTAGTAACTTTCTTGTTGTTGTCAATTTAGTAAGGATTTGATTCATTTTTGCATTAATGAAATGACGCAATCACGGGCATCAATTTTCTCCAAGTCTATGTGTCGCTTAGTCCTACCTCGGGCACAACGAGGTCCCCCAAATTAGGACGCGATTTATTACGTGATTTTGCAAAACATATTTAATATTGCGAGCAATCTTTAAATATCCTTACTAACTTGGTTACCTTTTGTTTGTTTTTCTTTCTTTCTTTTGATTATTCCCACTCCCCAAGGTTGGTTCGTGCATACTGGCATCATCCGCATATCACACTAGATCCAGAGGTCCTCCACCCCCTCCTCCACCAAGTGATCCTAAAGGCAGAAGCAAAGGGAAAGTAAAAATCGATGATTCAAGCGGTATCAGAAAAGACAATGCTATTATGGAAGAAAACGTTGAAACTTCAGATGGCCGAAGTACTCCGGCACAGAACGAATTAGTCTTACACCTGGAACAGAAAATACTGGAGCTACAAGGAGAACTTGAGCAGGTCAGGAACTTGGCAAACCATTCCCTCACCCTAAACGTGCCTGATAACAACCAACAAAATCCAAATGCCCAAAACCTGGCACCACCCCAAAACACACAGAACCAAAATCCACCGTCAAATCCTCCCGCACCACATCAATACACCACACCTCCTCAGAATCATAACCCTCCACCGGTACCTACTCCTCAACAACATCATCATCATCCAACTCAATACCCACAAACCACCACTTATCACACTCCTCAGAATACACCACAATCTACTCCTGATCCCCAAAACTCAACCAATGACCACCCTTATGCCCAGATTCTTGGAGTTCATCAAAGCAATCCCATATATGTGGAAACTTTACCCCCACAACCCCAAAACAAACCCTATATATACTGAAATCAACCGAGAAGGACCTGCTCATCAAGAACATGACGGAAGAACTCAAGAAGCTCACTAGTAGATTTTAGAGTGTCGAAGGTGGTAAGGGCATTGAACGTTTGAATTATGAGAACTTGTGCATTCAACCAGATGTGGAACTGCCAGAGGGTTACAAACCACCCAAGTTCAAAATGCTCGATGGAACTGGTGATCCGAAGGTACATCTAAGGATAAATTATGACAAACTTGTAGGAGTGGGCAAAGATGAATGACTCCGCGTGAAGCTGTTCATGAGAAGCCTCACAAGAGATGCTTTGTCTTGGTATATCAGTCAGAACCCGAAGAAGTGGGTTAATTCAGTGAGCATGTTGTCAGATTTCATGGACACATTCAGGTTCAACACAAAAAATGCACCAGACGTTTTCTACATTCAACATCTCAAGAAGAAACCAACAGAAACTTTCAGCGAGTATGCTACTTGGTCGAGATCAGAAGCTGCAAAGGTAAGGCCAGCGTTTGAAGAAGAATAAATGAATAAGTTCTTCGTCAAAGCTCAATACCCACAGTACTATGAAAAGATGATGGTTATTGAAAACCATAAATTCTCTGACATCATCAAGCTGGGAGAAAGAATAAAAGAAGGAATTAAGAGTGGACTGGTGACAAATTTCGAAGCACTGCATGCCACAAATAAAGCCTTGCAATCAGGAGGTATCTCGAAGAAGAAAGAGGTAGGTGCTGTGATGGTATCTGATCTCGCCCAAACTCACACCACAAGTATAGGTAGTGAGGCGGTCGAAGCAATAATAAATCCCAACACGAGTTTTTGGGATTTATAGGTAGTGTGCCTCAATTTGCACTTCCAAAGTCTTGTTGGTTGTTTCTATTTCTCCTTTAAGCTATTGATTGCAAGTAATAAACTAGAAGACAATATTTTTGGTTTTGGTTTTTTTTCAAATGATAAAGGATCTAGGGTCGTACTTCCACCTAGGTGGTTACCTAACGGGTTGTAAACTCTAGGGCAAGTTTGATTAGTCGGGATCGTAATAAGCAATCACACGCAATTACCCACTCTATACCTCTCGGTAGTTTGAGTGATTTTGCCCAATTTGGCTTTCTCAAGTCCAAATGGGTATTGCACAAATCAAGTGATATATGCTCAAGTCGGGTCGTACTTTCTCTAGATTTGACCCTTTAATTGGGGCTATCAATTTCTTGAGTTCAGCCCAATTCCTTGTTAGCCAAGTTTTCCTCGACTTAGTCTCTCTTTCTCAAGTAATGACTAAGTCAAAAGTCATGAATCAATGTTTGCAATCATTAATTCTTGAATTCAAGCATAAACAAGGCTAAATATCACAAACTCAATCACAAACAACCCCTAAATTAAATACCCATTAAGTACTCACACTAGGGATTGGCCACAACCCTAGCTAAAGATTTAGCTACTCCTTGAAATTAAAGAAATACAAGAAGAAATTAAGATAGAATGCATAATAATTGATTAGATAAGGAAAATCTAGTGTTTAGAAGTTAATCTAGTACATAATTACTCAAAATAGTAAAGAAAACGGTTGAGGTGCACTTCTGAAAACTCAACTTAACCTAAAAATGACAAAAAGTTCTATTTATACTAAGCTGAAAATATCTAACAAAAATGCCCCTGCGAAGGTTGTGTGGCCGCATAATTCTGGTACGGTCCGCACAATGAGCTTCTGCGGCCGCACAATTATCATGCAGTCCGCATTCTTTGGAACTTGGGCTTAGAACTTCGGGTCTTCTACGGTCCGCTTAAAAATGGGTGCGGCCGCACTTCTGATTATGCGGTCGCACAAAAATGATGTGGTCCGCACTCCCTGCTTTGGACTTGAAACAACTCTCTGATTCTTCAATCCTGCGGACCGCATAATAATGTATACGGCCGCACTTGACCTCCTATGGCCGCACAATTTCGGTACGGTCTGCATGCCTAGCTGGCCCAAACACTACTCTTTGAATCTCCCCTCTGCTGCCGCACTAGAATTGTACGGTTCGCACTGCTGCCCTTTTTGACCTGTTTTGGATCTTGTTCACTTTTGACTCCTTTATGAGTTTATTGACTTCTTTGGCTCGTTTCCCAATATTCCTGCAAGCCAGCACATTTTGTTAGTTTCCGGGAATGCCATTAAGCCTTTTTTAGCTAAAACGCAAGTAAAAGAGCAAATAAGAGGTCAAAATCCCTACTTATCAACTCCCCCAAGCTTAAGCTTTTGCTTGTCCTCAAGCAAATAAGGCAATTTCCACCTTCACTAGAAAAAGGAATATTTCAGCTAGCCTAAGGTGAATCAATTACACATCAATTGGGACCAACAATTACCCACAACAAATATGAATTATCAACAACACAATGATATGACTTTTTGAGTACTATAGTTCTAGTGTGACACTAGAGCATCAAGAGTTGACTCTATTCATCAAGGAAGCTCGCTCTTTCACGAGGTCATTGTGGATCCCAAACTCCTTCATCTACTCTCCATTAGCAAATCTCACTTTAGAATGTAATACTCAGAACAAGGATTGTGAAAAGTTCGCTCATCTCTCTCAAAAGAACGTCACAAGTTCGGCTTTAAGTACCATAAGCTTGTCCCTAATATAAATCACCACTAATGTAAGCTCACTCAACTTGAAATAATGTAGGGCTTTTTCAGGATGTGATGAAGGCTTTTGGACCAAGGTAGGACTTTTTGGAATAGAATGGTTTTATTTTTCCTTAAGCACTCCATTTTGTCTTTTCATCTCATACTTTCTCGACTCTTTGAGTCACTTTCTTCTTCCTCCGGGGAACTACAGAAACGTAACGTCACTCTTTCTTGATCATGACATTCATGTTTCTTCTTTTCTATTTATTTTAGCCTTTTCTCCTTATTTTCTTTTGAATTCCCTCAACTCTTCACTCTATTCACTTTCTTTTTGGCATTTTTCTTTTTGTTCCTTCTTTCTTTTCTTTGCCTTCCCTTTTCTTTATTTCTTTCTCTTCTTTGTACCTTTTATCATTTCAATATCCTCGTCTATTCCCCAAACTTATGTTTTTGCCAAATGTTTCTCAAGAATGCTAAGGAAAGATTGGGTGCAAAGAGAGGGTCATTACAGAACGGATAAAGGCTTGTAACGTGGTTTTTGAAAGAAAAAGGGCTTAGGCTCGAAGGGGTTGACTAGGGATATCACATTGGTAGGATATGGAAGATTTAAAATTTCAAATTGGATCAAGGAGAGCCTACAATCATTTCTCAAGCCAAGCTACACTTAGAGTTTCGCCTAGACAAACATTTGCGGCAAGTTCTAGACCATTAGCACGGGTACTTGGACTTGTAACTAAACATCACCTCTCACGCTTCTGGATTGCTAAAGAGAACAGAGTCGAGGGCCCACAACAACCCTAGCTATGATTGAGAATCACAAATGGCTCGATTTGAACTACTCGATGACTGCTTAAGTCAACACAAGAGTCAAAAGGGTCACAACTAGAGCTATTTTCTGCTAACAACTTGTTTTTAACCATACGATCATAGGTAAATGTGTTGGTACCAAGTGAAGCATGCTTGAGACCCCTTTTATTCATTACTACTACATTTGCCCAAACATAAATGAAACGGACTCAATCCATTAAGAAGGTGTCACGCCATCCATCTTTGGGAAGAGCCACCTGGTTCACACATAATCCACCTTTGGAAAGAACCATGGCATTAAGAAAACCAAAGTCTTATTGTTCACTCAAATCATAAAAAGAAGCTACTAAAGTAAATAAGAAGTTATACTACTAAGGAAAAGCAAACTAAAGAAGCTATGAAATAACTACGGAAAGCGAGATAAATGAATATACAAATCGAAGTCAAATGAATATATACATAAAAGAAATGAATATCTACATCAAATGGGGAGAATATATACATACCAAAGGAAAATAAAGATGAAAGAAAAATAGTATCAGAGTTATTACAGCCCAAATGTCAAATGTCAAAGTGAAATAATCAAAATAGACCCCCCCCCCCCCAAATGAAAATAAGCATTGTCCTTAATGCTTAACAAATATAAGAAAAGGGAAAGGGTAGAAAGTTAAGAGAAGTCCCTATGTGGTCTTGGTCTGCATAGGATCATCAGCACCCTCAATTGCAAGTTGTATCTCATCATTACTTGGATGAGGGACAATAGAGTTGCTGAGCATCTGGATCATCTGCTCAGCAGTGTGGGCAGTTGCAGCCGGCTCCTCAGACTGGCCGGTTGATGCCTCTGGTGCCTCAGGTACTGTTGGTGGTCCCTATGCTGCTGGGGGTGCCTATGCTGCTGGGGGTACTGTCTCCATGAGCAGGTCCAATGGTAAATCACCGGCAGATGTAATCTTCTCAATCTCTTTTCTCAGCTTATCCACCGACTTCTTTGATGCCTGAGACTTCCGCATCTTCTTGACATGTTTTCCCAAATCCTCAATAACTTTCCCTTGTGCCACCACTTTATCCATGATAGTCTTCTGGTTGGCCATAATCTTCTCCAATATTTCCTCCATTGACGGAGGTACCTGTGGCTCTGTTGGGGCTGAGGACCGTGCTGCAACAGCACTGTATTTATTAGTCAGCTTTGTAGTATCTGCCTGCATCAAGTTGTTGAGACTCGCCAATGTTGGGAGACTCGCAACGCAGTCTGAGGATAAGTGATAAAGCCGGCACTGGTAATGGCACTGATAGTCTAGCAGAAGTCGGTGGTCCGAAAGATGAAGGTGGCATGGCTGTTGTCCCGGTGGAAGTATCGGCTGCTGTAAAAGGCTCAGCAGCTGAATCAGTAACCACTACCGCTAGCTCTTCAGACTGTCTAGTGGACGTAGTAGCTTTACCCTTGAATTCTGGGTTGTAAGCTCCCTGAAGGTGGTACCATGAGAAAGGCTTCTTGGCCTTCACTTCTGTATCATAATGCTTCGGCTCCACCCCTTGATCCTTGAAGTATTCTGTGAGGAAGTTTGGGTACGGATACGATCTTTCACCCTTCTGGACAGCTAAAATGATGTTGGTGGACATGATGGCACCAACATTTATTGGATACCCAGCCATAATCTAAGCCACAAAGACTGCACGGGGAAGTGGGAGCATGTTTTCATTGAGGCATGGATCAATGCGGCTACACACGAATGTTTGCCACCCTTTTGCTTCAAAGTTTAGGGTGGCCTGGACAATTGGAACCCCTTCTATGAGCCACGAAAGTGTTAACCCTGGGATTGCCAGAATCTCAGCTAACCACGGACGATCTGCATCACCCATAGCTAGCTTTCCAAGTATTGCACTGCGTCTACTTCTTCAAACCCCGCATATTTGTTCAGTGCACAGGAGTCAAAGAGGATTTTCAGATTCCGTACTTTTGTCACCTTAGTTCCCTGTTTGATGTGAGCAACAGTTGCGTAGAATTCCTTGACCAGCTACTCATTTTCATCTAGGACGCTGTTGGTGAACCATTTTCATATTTTCCGCTCCTGGAATTGCCTAAGGACATTGGGGTTGTGCTTGTTCAAATCGTTCATCAAAAAATGTCGCTCAAGAGTAAGGGACCTTTGTGTCCACCATTCCCTAAACTTTGCAAACGCAATGGTATTGAAAAATCTGCCTTCCCATATCTCTGGACTCCTTGACCTCTCTAAACCTCCCACTGCAATATCACCCCCTCTACCATTATTTGGGACATCATCATCATCGTCTAGGTTGATTGGAGCAGGTGGAGCATGTGAGGAAGAGGGTTCAGAATCTTGACTACCCTCTTCCAAACATTCAGACGTACCGGTAGCAGAAGAAGACTCATCTACCAAATGAAATCTCCCCGGGAGTTGTTATGATTGGGCTTCCGGTTGTGCTTGCATGGAGTTACCCTCAGAAGCTTCCCCGAAAGGGACATACTCACTGGTTTCAGAGGTATCAGGGGATCTATTGGCTGTGGCTTTATTATTTATTGCCCTTTGGATTGCTAGAGGGAGGTTGCTTCTGCCTCGACCCCGGCCTTGGGAGGGTTCTGCCCTCCCTTTTGATATATCTCCTTTGCCACGTGATCGAACCATTATCTACAACACATAAGTAATAAACCTCAATTAGAACTGAAGCACATAATGTATAAAGAATCATTGTTCAAAGTTGCAGGAAAACTGTCTCAAAAGGGTAGTGCAGACCGCACAATTTTGACTGTGGCCGCATAGCCCCAGGTTCAGACTACTGGGGTCTCTGATGTTTCATTAGTGCGGACCACACAAAAATGAGTGACTCCGCACAAGTCAGGCACACAATTTCCCTAACTCAGAGAGCTGCGAATCGTACGAAAGTGTGTGCGGTCGCATAGCTCACAGTGCGGACCACATAAAAATGAGTGCGACCGCACAATTTGAATGGAACGGGCAGTGACTTAGGGTTCATACAACGTTTTCACAATTTAGACATGGTTTGAGCAATTAAACATGTTTGGCTACTTACCTAGGCCCCAATTAACATTTATTACGTTACCACATGATCTAAGTAAGAATGAGTAACTATTGACATATTTAGGCATGTAATTAACCCTAAATCAAAGGACAAAACAAAACAAAAGATGAAGAATCTACAGATGAAACTAACATACCAGTAATAAAGATGCAGGTGAGAATCTAAGTTGATGAAATAAGGGAAGATTTGGGAGCAATGGGTAAACGCACCCTGCTAGCTTAGCTTCAGGGTTCAAAAGATCGAAAAGTATAAAAAAATGAGAGAAACCCTATTTATACTGTTACCCGTCGGGCCCAGATTTTTACTTGAGAGTGGCCGCATAATAATGATGTGGTTCGCACTCCTTACCTGCCCTGTGAAGTCCTGTTGCGGACCGCACAAAAATGAGTGTGGCCGCAGAATTAGTGCGGACCGCACAAAAATGTGTGCGGCTGCAATTTTGTTAAGCATTTTTGACAGACCAACTTCAGAGACCATGCATTTTCACACTTAGCACAAATTTTCTTGCACAGTCCCTGCAATGCACACCCATTCCTGCATACACTTCAAAACTAGTTAGCACAAAATAAAGCCTATCTAATCTAAAAAAGAAAAACAAAAGAAAGAAAAAGACACATGGGTTGCCTCCGAAGCAACAGATTTAACGTCGCAGCATGACGCATATTACCAATCACTTGAAATGAAGAACCGCCACAATGTGGCCATCATCAACTTCGCCAAGATAATGTTTAACTCGGTGCCCATTGACTCTAAAAACCGCATTGTTCTTATTTTTCAAATCTGGGTTACATTCACTACTTCAAAGGGGCCACTCCATTTAGATTTCAACTTGCCCGGAAACATCTTTAACCGGGAATTGAATAATAGCACAATATCACCCTCTTTAAACTCCTTGTTGTGGATGTACTTATGATGGAGGTACTTCATCTTCTCCTTGTAAAGGGACGAACTTGTGTAGCATGGTACCGGAATTCATGAAGCTCATTCAAATGTGTCACTCTTAGGTTTGCAGCGACATCCCACTCTAGGTTCAACCTCTTCAAAGCCCACATAGCCTTATGCTCAAGTTCTACCGGAAGATGACACGCAAAAACACATAGAGTGAGATGTAGGGCTCAGTTTGTCTTGTGCTGGAGATGGAATTTTAACAAAGCACCAACCAATGACTATTCATGATTCCATAATTGAATCAATTCCATACCGGTTCTTAGAGGACTGTTATGGTAAAACTTCGTTTGAAACGATGTGGTAGAAAGCAACGTGTAATATGTGTTTATGTAGCTATTGGGCAAAAATCATCTTCTGTGGCCCAGGTCGTAACTACTTTACAGGAAAGGGGAGCGATGGAATACACTATTGTGGTAGCCGAAACGGCGGATTCCCCTGCTACATTACAATACCTTGCTCCTTATACAGGAGCAGCTCTGGCTGAATATTTTGAGTATCGTGAACGACACACTTTAATCATTTATGATGATCCCTCCAAACAAGCGCAAGCTTATCGCCAAATGTCTCTTCTATTACGAAGACCGCCCGGTCGTGAAGCTTATCCAGGAGATATTTTTCATTTGCATTTACGCCTTTTGGAAAGAGCCGCTAAATTAATTTCTAGTTTAGGTGAAGGAAGTATAACCGCCTTACCAATAGTTGAAACCCAATCGGGAGATGTTTCGGCTTATATTCCTACTAATGTATTTTCCATTACTTCCCAAACACCAATCGATATGGAGACATCCCAATCGGCGTCTTGTAGGCCGTCATACAAGCCCAAAGAGCATCATCAAGTTTTCTTGACCAATCGTCCAGTTGGCATTCACAGTCTTTGATAAAATACTCTTGATCTCCCAATTGGAGACTTCAACCTGTCCGCTAGCTTGAGGATGGTAGGGGGTGGAGACTTTATTGGTGATACCATACTTGGTGAGTAAGGTATCAAAAGCTAGGTTGCAAAAATGTGAACCCCCATCACTAATAATGGCCCTCAGAGTACTAAGCCTTGTGAAAATGTTCTTTTTCAATAATGTCACCGCACTTCAAGGTTCATTGTTGGGTAAAGCCACGACTTCAACCTATTTTGACGCATAGTCCACAACTACCAAAATGTAAGTGTTCCCAAAAGAGCTCACGAACGGTCCCATGAAATAAATACCCCAAACATCAAAGATATCAATCTCTAAAATGGTGGTAAGGGGCATTTCATTCTTCTTAGAAATCCCACCGGCCCTTTGGTACTCATCACAATGCTTGACAAGCTCACTACCATCCTTGTAGAGGGTAGGCCAATAGAATCCACAAGTCAAAGCCTTTGTAGCCGTTCTAGCTACACCATGATGACCACCATACGGTGAGGAGTGGCAAGCCTCAAGAATCCCCATTTATTCTTCTTCCGACGCACATCGCTGGATCACACCGTCGATACATATCTGGAAAAGATACGGCTCATCCCAATAATAATCCAAGCAATCCCGTTTGAGCTTCTTCCATTGGTTTGAAGAGAACTCATTCGGTACAATGCCGCTCACAAGATAATTGTCTAAATCGGCAAACCATGGCATCCCGGTCATTGAAACGGTTAGGAGTTGCTCGTACGGAAATGAATCATTGATCTCAAGGCCATCATGTGGCCTCCCCTACTCCTCCAAATGGGACAAGTGGTCCGCCACTTGATTTTCACTATCCTTGCGGTCTTGAATCTCTAGATAAAACTCTTGCAGTAGTAGCACCCACCGCATCAACCTTGCCTTAGAATCTTTCTTCCTCATCAAATACCGAAGCACCGCATGGTCGGTGTGAACAATCACCTTAGTACCCATCAAATATGGCCGGAACTTCTCCATGGCAAAAACAATAGCAAGTAGCTCCTTTTCGGTCATTGTGTAGTTGACTTGGGCATCATTCATGGTCTTTCTAGCATAGTAGACCGGATGGAAGATTTTGTTGATTCGTTGCCCCAACACCACTCCAATTGCCACATCACTAGCGTCGCACATGAGCTCAAAAGGCAAGCTCCAATCCAGTGCGGTGATAATAGGAGCAGTAGTCAACTTGAACTTAAGCAACTCGAATGCCTTCATACAATCTTCATTGACATGGAACTTGGCTTCCTTCTCCAAAAGTTTGCACAATGGGTTCACCACCTTGGAAAAGTCCTTGTTGAATCGGCGATAGAAACATGCATGACCCAAGAAGCTCCTCACTCCTTCACGGATGTAGGAGGAGGGAGTTTGGAGATCACCTCAATTTTGGCTTGGTCGACCTCAATACCATGTTTTGAAATTTTGTGGTCGGGGACAATGCCTTCCTCGACCATGAAGTGACACTTCTCCCAATTCAATAACAAATTTGTCTCCTCGCACCTAGCCAATACCCTATTCAAATTGTTCAAACAATCGTCAAACAGATTCCCAACCACAGAAAAATCATCCATCAAGATCTCAAGAATATCTTCCACCATGTCGGTGAAAATAGCCATCATACACCGTTGAAAAGTCGCCGGTGCATTACACAACCCAAAAGACATTCTTGAAAACGAAAAAGTACCACAAGGACATGTGAAAGTGGTTTTCTCTTGGTCCTCGGGAGCAATAAGAATTTGATTGTAGCCGGAGTATCCATCAAGGAAGCAATAAAAAGCACGTCCGGCCAACCTATCAAGCATTTGATCAAGAAATGGAAGCGGGAAATGATCTTTTCGAGTGACTTTGTTGAGTTTCCTATAGTCCATTCACACTTTCCACCCGGTAATGGTTCTTGTCGGGATCAATTCATTGGTGTCATTTGTTACCATAATCATGCCCCCTTCCTTTGGGACACATTGTACCGGAGAGGTCCACGAGCTATCGGAAATGGGGTACACAACCCCGACATCTAACCACTTGATTATCTCCTTCTTCACCGCCTCTTGCATTGCTTCATTTAGCCTCCTTTGATGTTCAACGGAGGGTTTGACACCCTCCTCCAAAATAATCTTGTGCATGCAAAAAGCGGGACCTATGCCCCGGATATCCGCCAAAATCCATCCGATTGCTCTTTTCCTCCTTTGTAGCACCTCTAATGTGGACTCTACTTGCATCTTAGTTAAGCGAAAAGAAAGGATAACTAGAAAATTAGAAGAAGGGCCAAGGAATTCATACCTGAGATAGGGTGGGGGGCAATGTCTTTAACTCCAAGGTAGGAGGCTCCTCGATTGAGGGCTTTGTTGGAGATGTCTTCCAATTTTCAAGATCCAAATATAGCCTTTGGGGCTCATAAGTGTACGACCCCATGCCTTGCAATGCATTTACACACTCCACATAGCCATCGCTCTCCTCATCATCATCAAGGTTGAGCAAAACGGCTTCCAATTTGTCTTCAATGTTCATTGTGGCACTAGCATCATCAAGAATCACGCCCGTCACCAAATCCACGAACGAACAAACTTCATTACTATTTGGTTGCCTCATTGATTTGCAAACATGGAAGACCACCTTTTCTTCACTCACCCGGAAAGTGAGCTCACCGGCTTCCACATCAACAAGAGCCTTCCCCGTAGCAAGGAAAGGTCTACCCAAAATGATAGGCACCTCATAGTCCACTTCACAATCAAGGATCAGAAAGTCCACTGGGAGGATGAACTTGTCAACTCGAACCAATACATCATCAATAATACCCAAAGGCCTCTTCATTGTTCGATCTTCCATTTGTAACCTCATGGATGTGGGTCTTGGTTGCCCAATTCCCAGAGTATTGAACACCAAATAGGGCATCAAGTTGATACTTCCCGTAGATCACATAATGCTTTGGCAAAATCGGCGCTCCCAGTAGTGCAAAGGATTGTGAAAGCGCCTGGTCTTCCAACTTCGGAGCCATTGAGTGCACAATAGCACTCACTTGATGAGTCATCTTGATGGTCATACACTTCATTGATCTTTTCTTGGTTACCAAATCCTTCATGAATTTTGCATATCCCGGCATTATTCCAATGCCTCAACCAACGACACATTATTTGACAAAGTCTTCATCATATCAATAATTTTTTTGAATTGGTTTTCACTGTTTTGCTTTTCAAGCCTTTGAGGGAATGGAGGAGGAGGCCTTGGCATTGGTGCCTTAGCCTTGGGCACTACCGGTTTCGGCATGTAAATCACGTGTTCCCTAGGCAGGTTCACCACTTCTTGCGTCTCCTCCACACTTTCATCTATATCAATTCTCACTTCTTCATTAGCTTGAACCACATTGCTTGGGATTTCATCTTCTTGAACCACAATATCTTCATCCACAATCCTTCTTTGATTTGAAGTAGTTACATCTCCACCTTTTCCATTTCTAGTAGTCATGACCATAGCATGTCCCATGTTATTCCCACCCTTCGGGTTCACCACCGTATCAATCGGTAGTGCCCCCTTAGGACGAGTGTCCAACGCTTGTGAGATTTGCCCTAATTGAACCTCCAAATTCCGAATAGAAGTGTTGTGCGAGGCTAATTAAGCATCAAAGTCGGCGTTCTTCTCCATCATCTATTTAAACAAGTTTTCAATTCTACCTATCTCATTGAAGAAGAGCTCGGGCCTTGAGAAGGATAGGAAGGTGGATTGCTTGGTTTTTTGAACATCGGGGACCTTTGAAAACCCGACCCCTGGTTGTTATTTTGTTCCACCCTCCTTGGTTATTTCCTCCCTAATTGCTTTGATTGTTGCCACCCCAATTGCCTTGATTACTCCAATTGCCTTGATTAGGATTGCCACTACTCCAATTGCCTTGGTGGTATTGGTTTTTCCAATTACCTTGGTTCCCTTGTGACCTCCATTGTTGTTGATTTTGTCATTGAGCATTGTTTCTTTGACCTTGATAATTGTTGACATATTGAACTTCTTCTTTTTTCTCATTGAACGAATCACCTTGATCATAACCACTATCATCTTGCATAAATTATTCTGGACGGTTTTGCATTTGTTGACCTTGTTGCTATCTTTTGTTTACATTATATTCACTCCTTCCATTGCATGCACTTGTTTCGGCCCTTGAACTTGTTGAAGCTGAGCTTTGGCCAATTGGTTCATGATAGTTGTCAACTCTGCAATAGCTTGTCCATGGTCATGTAGCTCCTTGTGTAGGTGAATAACATTAGGGTCACCTTGCGGAACATTGGCTCTACTTTGCCATGCCGAAGAGGTATCCGCCATCTCATCAAGAATTTCACAAGCTTAGGCATAAGTCGTGTTCATGAAGTTCCCCCCCGGCGAGTTGGTTAACCACACATTGATTAGTTGTGTTGATCCCCCTGTAGGAGGTCTGTTGGATCATGGCCTCAGTCATATCATTGTTCGGGCACTCTTTAACCATGGTACGATATCTTTCCCAAAGCTCATGCAATGGCTCATTGGGTTCTTGCTTGAAAGCAAGAATCTATTCCCGAAGCGTCGCCATATGTCCCAGAGAGAAGAATTTGGAAATGAACTTCTCTGCCAACTCATCCCAAGTGTGGATGGAATGATTAGGCAACCTTTCTAACCAGTCCAATGCCTTTCCCCGTAGAGAAAAGGGAAATAGCCTCAACCTCAGTGTGTCCTAAGAGACATTTGTTTGCTTGCTCCCCCAACAAGTATTGACGAACCCCGTGAGATGCTTGTAGGCATTTTGATTCAGAGCCCCGGTGAAGAATCCCCGTTGCTCAAGTAGTGTAAGCATCACGTTGGTGATTTGGAAATTGCCCGCCCTAATACGGGGTGGGACTATAGCACTTGCATAACCCTCATTTGGTAATTGTCGGTAGGATGCCGCTCTTGGTGGAGGTGGGGGAGGGGCTGGCACATTATCGTGAGGCGGGCGGCCTCGTCTATTAGCTTGAGCTTCAAGGGGAACCTCATCCATTGGATCATCAGCCACTTCCTCCCCCAACGACATATTTTTGATGGACTCGTTGTTGAGAGCCATTTTCGTAGCTAAAATCAATTCAAACACAAAATTAGTGACTCTAAAGGAAAAGAAGACAAAGCACACAAAAACCTAAATATATACCTAAATCTGTTTAACTCCCTAGCAATGGCGCCAAAAATTGATCTCTCCCAAACTCACTTCACAAGTATAGGTAGTGAGGCGGTCGAAGAAATAATAAATCCCAACACGAGTCGGGGTCAAATCCTCGGAGAGTTAGAAAAGGGATTAGGTATACACCTAGTGTAATTGTATAATGTGCCTCAATTTGCACTTCCACATTCTTATTGGTTGTTTCTATTTCTACTTTAAGCTATTGATTGCAAGTAATAAACTAGAAGACAATGTTTTTGGTTTTGGTTGTTTTTCAAATGATAAATGATCTAGGGTCGTGACTTCCACCTAGGTGGTCACCTAACGGGTTATAAACTCTAGGGAAAGTCTGATTAGTCGGGACCGTAAAGCAATCACACGCAATTACCCACTCTATACCTCTCAGTAGTTTGAGTGATTTTGCCCAATTTGGCTTTCTCAAGTCCAAATGGGTATTGCACAAATCAAGTGATATATGCTCAAGCTGGGTCTTACTATCTCTAGATTTGACCCTTTAATTGGGGCTATCAATTTCTTAAGTTTACCCCAATTCCTTGTTAGCCAAGTTTTTTTAAGCTTAGTCTCTCTTTCTCAAGTAAAGACTAAGTCAAATAGGCATGAATCAATGTTTGCAACCATTAATTCTAAAATTCAAGCATAAAAAGGCTAAAATCACTAACCGAATCACAAACAAGCCCTAAATTAAATACCCATTAAGTACCCACACTAGGGTTGGGCCACAACCCTAGCTAAAGATTTAGCTACTCACGAAAAATAAAGAAATTCAAGAAGAAATTAAGATAGAATGCATAATAATTGATTAGATAAGGAAACTTTAATGTTTAGAAATTAATCAAGTACAAAATTACTCAAAACAGTAAAGAAAATGGCTCACGTGCACTTCTGAAAACACAACTTAACCTAAAAATGAAAAAAAAAGTTCTATTTATACTAAGCTAAAAATATCTAACAAAAATTCCCCTGCGAAGGTTGTGCGGCCGCATAATTCTGGTGCGGTCCGCACAATGAGCTTCTAAGGTCGCACAATTATCGTACGGTCCACATTTTTTGGAACTTGGGATTGGAACTTCGGGGCTTATATGGTCCGTATAAAAATGGGTGCGGCCGCACTTCTGATTATGCGGCCGCACAAAAATGATGCGGTTCGCACTCCCTTCTTTTGGACATGAAACAGCTCTTTGATTCTTCAATCCTGCGGACCGCTGATAATGAATGAGGCCGCACTTGACCTACTGCGGCCGCACAATTTCTGTGCAGTCCGCATGCCTTTAGCTGGCCCAAATACTGCGGCTGCACTAGAATTGTGCAGTCCGCACTGCTGCCCTTTTTGACCTGTTTTGGATCTTGTTCACTTTTGACTCCTTTATGAGTTGATTTTGACTTCTTTAGCTCGTTTCCCAATATTTCTGTAAGCAAGCACATTTCGTTAGTTTTCGGGAATGCCTTTAAGCATTTTTGAGTTAAAACGCAAGTAAAAGAGAGCAAATAAGCGGTCAAAATCCCTACTTATCAGTAGCCTAAGGTCCAAAGTCTCCTCTCACATCCCAAATACCTCTACCCACATACCAGCCTTTACCCCCCAGATACCAACAACGTGCTGCCACCTACCACGCCTATAACACCCAACCCACATATTATCACTCACCACCCAGACAATACACTCCAATTGCTGAACCCATGGACCAACTGTATGAGAGATTGAAGGCCGCTGGTTATGTCACTCCCATTCCTGTCATTGCTATGGAAAATTCTTCTCAGTGGATTAATCCAAACAAGACATGCGCCTATCGGGCCATACCATTTATGAGTGTCGCACACTGAAGGACAAGATTCAGACATTAATCGACACCAAGGTCATACAGGCAAAAGAAGTTGCACCCAATGTTCGTAGCAATCCTCTCCCGGATCACAGAGGTGAGGGAGTGAATGGGATAGAGACCGATGAAGAATGGGATCCGGAGGGGTCAATTTGACTCATTCGGGAGGGGGATGATCCTAAAACATCTCCAGTCACCCTCACACCCATTGTGGTACAAACCCAAGCACCGTTTGAAATCGAGGTAACCGCACCAGCACCGTTTGAAGTCGAGGTAACCATACTCTTCACTCTGATGGTAGCACCCACGCCATCTTACAAGCCTGATGCTATACCATGAGATTATTTTGTGGAAGCAAGGAGGAAAGGAAAAGCAAAAATGGAAGAAACAGGTGCAGCACAAGGCATGACCAGAATGGGCAGGGTTTATACACCTGAGCACTTGAGAGGAACAAGCAAAATAGTTGCATCTAAGCCGCTTGTCATTGAGACTGTCCTTGAGGAACTTTGGAGAAAAGTGAAAGCAAGAGAATACTCTGTGGTTAACCATTTGAACAAATCCCGCTCAGATTTCCATCTTATCACTGTTGTAAAACTCCGAGACACACAGGAATGCCTTGCTGAAAGTGCTGAGTGAAGCTTATATGCCCACCAACATAGCTAGTGAGGAAATGGCTAACATGGTCGGGAAGGTACTGGAAAGCCACAAAATCACCTTTCATGAAGACGAGCTGCCACTAGAAGGACTAAGTCACAATAGGGCACTACATATCACGGTGCAATCTGAGGATAAGTTCATCGCCAGGGTCCTGATAGATGAGGTTTCAAGTCTCAATATATGTGCACCGACTACTCTGAAGAGGTTGGGTAAAGACCTGCACGAGATACGAGCAGGAAGCATGAATGTGAAGGCGTTTGATGGATCCCAAAGAGCCACAATAGGAGAAATCAACCTCAGCCTACAGATGGGCCCGACCTGGTTTGATGTTGAGTTTCAAGTGTTGGATATATCTGCTACCTATAACCTATTTTTGGGGAGGCCCTGGATACATGGGGGCACTGGCTTCTACTCTGCATCAGGCTGTGAATTTTGAATGGAACCATCATGAGGTGATCACCATGGGGATGGGAGTAATCCTATTTATACCAATTAGATTGTTCCAGTCATCAAGAATAGGAAGAAGTTAGGTGGAGAAACATATCATCGCATTGAGCGCGTCAACGCAATTGAAAAGGACAAATGGTGGAGCAACAAAATAGAAAGCATACTGCTATGGATAGGGTATGAACCTGGCAAAGGTCTCGGTAAGAATCTCCAAGGGATCACCAAACCAGTACAGCCAAAGCATCATGGTACAACTTTCGGGCTTGGGTATGAATTTACTTGGAATGAATACCAGAATTGGTCGCCGCCATGACGTGGTCCTTACTATCCACTCGAACAACCGGTACCACATTTGCACCAGACATTTCATTAAGCTGACATGATGTGGGTGTCTGAGGAAGATGAAGCCTTAGCTGGCATGAGGAATTTGTTTCTAGATGATTAAGACATGGATTGCAGTGCGATAGTTGAGGAGGAGGAGGAAGACCTTACTATTCAGACCGTGGAGAAAGGAGCTGTTCTCAAGAATTGGACTGCTGCACCATCCCGGGCCTGTCGAGTTCCTGGGTAGCCTGGAAATCAGCATCAATTGTTTTTTAAAGCAATTTTTGAGCTTCTAAGACATTTTCAGTATTTTGTTTTGAACGTATTTTGTTTTGAAATAATTGCTCGAGTCATCGAGCCGTACTTGTTGACATTTTCAAAATTTATTAATGCATCGCTATTTTTAGTATTGATTATTATTCTTTACATTTTCTCTCTACAGTATTATTATTACCTATCCCGATGAACCTACGACTGTGATATGTAATGAGACAACGCAACATAAGGATAGTGATTCGGCGGATCTGGAAGATGATATAATACCTGAGGAAATTGTTAGAGAAGTGGAAAACTTTGAAAACGAAACTGAGAAAGTGAACTTAGGGGACTCCAAAACGGTCAAGGAAACACATACAAGCATTCACCTATCACCATCAGAGAAGGAAGAGTATGTCCGATTCCTAAAAGAGTATGAAGATATCTTAGCATGGTCCTACGATGATATGACTGGTTTGAGTACATCCATAGTGGCTCACAAGCTACCTACCAATCCCAAGTGTCCACCGGTAAAATAGAAGCTCAGAAAATTCAAGTCGGATATGAGTCTAAAGATAAAAAAGGAAGTCACTAAGCAAATCAAAGCCAAGGTTCTCAGAGTGGTTAAATATCCGACTTGGTTGGCCAATATTGTGCCGGTTCCAAAAAAAGATGGAAAAGTCAAAGTGTGTGTTGATTACCGAGACTTAAACAGGGTGAGTCCTAAAGATGATTTCCCGTTGCCCAGTATACATATACTGATCGACAACTTTGCCAAGCATGAACTCCAGTCTTTTGTGGACTTCTTCGCGGGGTATCATCAGATCTGAAACTGAATCCTGCAAAGTATGCCTTCGGAGTCCGTGCCGAAAAATTGCTAGGATTCAGTGTCAGTCGCCGAGGGATTGAATTAGACCCGTCAAAGGTCAAAGCTATCCAGTACATGCCACCTCCAAAGAATAATAAAGATGTGATGAGCTTTTTAGGACGTCTCAACTACATCAGCTGTTTCATAGCACAATCAACTGTGATATGTGAGCCGATCTTCAAAATGCTGAAGAAAGATGCTGCAACAAACTGGACTGAAGAATTCCAGAAAGCCTTCGACAAAATCAATGAGTATTTATCTAAACCACATGCTCTGGTCCCACTAGAACCGGGAAGACCTTTGCTGCTTTTTCTGTCCGTACTAGATGGGGCTTTTGGTTGCGTTCTGGGACAACATGACGATACATTTTCTATTACTTTCCTTTAATGGTTTCTTTATGATTGCATGTATTTTTTTCCTTTCTTTGTTCATATTTGTTTAATTTCTTTATTTATTTACTCACCCGATTTAACGACAATATAAACCCCTTCCAATTCCCCTTTGAAACGGGCCTTTAATCTCTATATTCACTAAAAAATTAAAACTATTACTTTATTGTTCTCTCATTCTCTTGTTCTGTACTTTGCTTTTTGGCCGGCTGAAAGCCAAGGTCACCGAGATTCGATTCTTCAACCTTTCTTGGTGCGAGCAATGCCCGGGGTTCATTTGAAGCCCTTGGGAACTCTGACGAACTAAGATTCTAGGTTCATGCTCTTTGTTGATATTCAGAGTATTGTGGAATTCGTTCTCTCTTGTTGTCTGTTTATTCAACTGGTAGCTGGTAAGTCTCTTGGCTTTACGATTTCATCCTTCTGTATTTATGTCCTGCATATTCAAGCCTCTGAATTTCATGACCTTATGTGTTCTTAGACCATCTCTATGTGTAACTTTACTAGCATTGAACTCGTATTATTATTTGAACCTCTTTAGCATTTGGCTTTTTACTTAAAATCTCCAGTTTTGAGATATGTTATTTGAATATGCTTCACCTGAATAATTTGGACCTTCTTAAGTTGATTTAGCCGAATGTGTTGGTACCTGAATGTCTGTCTATATTACTGTTTGACATGAGATTGCTTTCCTACTCTTCATTTATCACGACCCGAATTCCCCGCCGTCGGGACCGTGATGGAGCCTAACATTGAACCCGCTAGGCAAGCCAACATTACTGATTATTTTACCTTTTTCCTTTATCTTTAACAATTTACCAAACAATGTAAGAAGAATATCGGAAAACAAAATGCGGAAGAGCAGAATTTAACAGTTTAATTTAATACTAATACGAAATCCATAATAAGATTCCACATGAACTGGTGTCACAATTTCACGAACTGTCTACGAACACTACAAATAGTGGACTGAACAAGAAAATACAAATCTGTCTCGGAAGTAGATAAAACAGAATAAAAGCAAGATAGAAGGGGACGCCAAGGCCTGCAGACGCCAACAGGACTACCTCGGGTCTCCACTGGACTGAAGACAGCAACCTCGACCTACAGTCCGTACGGTCCAGCACTGGGATCTGCACAAGAAATGCAGAGTGTAGCATCAGTACAACCGACCCTATGTACTAGTAAGTGCAGAGCCTAACCTCGACGAAGTAGTGACGAGGCTACGACGGAGGATGACAATATATAACCTGCAGCAGTTTATAATAACAAGAAAAAAGAAGTACGTAATGAAAAATAACCGGAATTTGCACTAAAGGAACACATGAGTCAGCCAATCTACTAGTATTCAACTATAACCAATCCTTAGGGAATTTCAACACCTCAATAATAACTTCGACAGAAATAAATGCCCAAACAATAACTGATGTGGCGCGCATCCCGATCCCACCATATAAACAATAACAACATCAATATTTTCAAAAATAATAGTATCAATATCCTCCCTTATTCCTCTTTGTTGCGGTGTGCAACCCGATCCCACCTGTCCTCCCTTATTACTCCTTGTTGCGGCGTGCAACCCGATCCCACCAGACAATCACAAATCTCCCTTATTCCTCCTGTTGCAGCGTGCAACCAGATCCCAACATATGTATATATCAACACCAATCACAAAGAATAAACACAAGGTGTTTCACAAGTTAACTCAATTTTCACAATTCTTATACTTCAACTTCACAATTGAATTTCGCCCCAATTACGAAACTTCACTCATAAACCAAATCAGCGAGACCAACCAACGTGCACCATAAGGCACCAATCAATCATTATAAACCAACTGGACAATAAAATGAAGCTACGAAACCAATAATACCTCAACGGAGAAAATCAACAACTAAAATATAACAACTAAGTAATTCGATGAAGAGAACAACAATTAACATGAGCAATTAGACACGAAATATTTGTGGTCAAGTAGAAATTAAGGCACGTAAGCATTTATGATCAAGTACACATTAAGGCATGGGGACATTTATGATCAAATAGCAGTTAAGGCATGGAAACAGTTTGAGTAGGTAGCAAATAAGACGAGAAATAGTATAATAGGAGACGGGGAAGGGAAAGCAATCTAAAAATGGAATTTGGTAGTGTATAGGTACTCGTCACCACACCTATACGCCACACACATGATATTTCATTTAGCACATAAGTCGGGAACTCCTATTCCCTCAAGTCAAGGTCAGACCAAACACTTACCTCATGCCAACGGACAATTCGACACTCAACCACCGCTTTACCTCTCGATTCCACCACCAATTCACTCGTATCTAGACATAATTAATTCAAATACAACAATAAATGCTAATTAAACCAATTCTAATGCATGAACATGAATTTCCCAATGTTTTCTCCAAAAGTCAAAATTCAACCCCTCCGCTTGGTCAAAGTTCAAAGTTCGAACCAAAACCCCAATTACCTATTCACCCACGAACTTAAATATGCAATTAGTTTTGAAATCCGACCTCAAATTGAGGTCCAAATCCCCAAAATTTGAAAATCCTAATTTCTACCCAAAAATACCCAATTTCCCGTGAAAAACCCTAGATTTTGAAGTGAAATCATGTAAAAAGATGTTATAGATTGAAGAAAATAAGTTAGAAATCGTTTACCTATGATTTGGGAAAGAACTCTCTTCAAGAAAATCGCCTATCTGATGCTTAGGTTTTGAAAAGTTATAAAAAAGAAGAAGAATCACGTCTGAAATATCATTTAGCAGGTGCAGTTATCGCAATTGCGAACCCTTCAGAAGTCTGCTATCTTCGCATTTGCGAAGGATATATCGCATTTGCGACTCCTGACTTCTTCGCATTTGAGACCAAAGTGTTGCATTTGCGAGAATGGCCTGACCAGGCTTGGTTCGCAATTGCGACGCCTGGGTCGCATTTCCCAAGCCTGAAACTTCGCATTTGCGAAGCCTGATCTCGCAATTGCGAGATCAGAGGCCTGTTACACAGCTGCAACATACCAACAATTCTCCTAAGTCCAAATTCACTCCGTGGCCTATCCAAAACTCACCCGAGCCTTCGGGGCTCCAAACCAAACTTGCACGCAAGTCTAAAAACATCATACGGACTTGCTCGTACGATCAAATCATCAAAATAACATCAACAACTACGAATTTAACCTCAAATGGATGAAATTCTTCAAGAACACTAAAATTTCCATTTTCTCAACTAAAGGTTCGATTTGTACCAAATCAACTCCGATTCTTACCAATTTTCACAGGTTCGACTTATTTATTATTTTAATCCTGTACCGGGCTCGGGAACCAACATACGGGCCTGATACCATAGAGAACACACATCATTTCATTTCAAAAAGCCTTTATATTTTCCAGCAAATAATTTTCTTTAAAATTTCTTTTCTCGGGCTTGTGACCTCGGAATTCGATTCCGGGCATACGCCCAAGACCCATATTTTACTGTGGACCCAATGGGATCGTCAAATCACGGGTCCGGGCCTGTTTACCTAAAATTTTGACCAAAGTCAACTTTAATCAATTTTAAATGTCAAAATCAATCTTTTTCTTAAAATTCACGTAGAAGCTTTCCGGAAACGTGCCCGGACTGCGCACGCAAATCGAGGTGGGAGAAAAAGAGCTTTTCTAGGCCTCGGAACACAGTTTTAACTTCTAAAACAAGAGATGACCTTCAGGGTCATCACATTCTCCACCTCTAAAACAACCATTCGTCCTCGAACGGACATAGAAAAGTACCTGAGTCGGTGAAGAGATGAGGATAATGGTTCCGCATATCGGACTCGGACTCCCAGGTCGCTGCCTTAACAGGCTGACGTCTCCACTATGCACGAACTGAAGGGAAATTCTTCGATCTCAGCTGACGAACCTGCTGGTCTAGAATAGCTACCAGCTCCTCCTCATAGGTCAAGTCCTTGTCAAACTGGACAATGTTAAAGTCAAACACGTGGGATGGATCGCCGTGATACTTCCGAGGCATGGACACATGAAACACTGGATGCACAGTTGATAAAATCGGGGGCAACGCAAGTATGTAAGCTACCTCTCCCACTCGATCAAGAATCTCAAAAGGCCCTATGAACCTAGGGCTTAGCTTGCCCCTCTGTCCAAATCTCATCACGCCCTTCATGGGCGACACCCGAAGTAAAACTCGCTCTCCGACCATGTATTTCACATCACGAACCTTACGGTCGGCGTAACTCTTTTGCCCGGACTGAGCTGTACGGAGCCTATCCTGAATGATCTTAACCTTGTCAAAGGCATCCTGTACCAAATCTATACCCAACAACCGAGCCTCCCCCGGCTCAAACCACTCAACTGGCGACCAATACCGTCTACCATATAATGCCTCATAAGGAGCCATCTGAATGCTCGGCTGATAGCTATTATCGTAAGCAAACTCCGCTAATGGCAAGAACTGATCCCACGAACCCCCAAAGTCAATAACACATGCTCGGAGCATATCCTCCAAAATCTGAATAGTACGCTCGGACTGTCCGTCCGTCCGTCTGAGGATGAAATATTGCGCTCAACTCGACCCGTGTACCCAACTCACGCTGAACTGACCTCCAGAAATGCGAGGTAAACTGCGTACCTCGGTCAGAAATGATAGACACGGGCACACCATAAAGATGAACAATCTCCCGGATATAGATCTCAGCTAACCTCTCGGAAGGATAGGAGACTACCACAGGAATGAAATGCACTGACTTAGTCAGCCTATCAACAATAACCCATACTGCATCGAACTTCCTCTGAGTCCGTGGGAGCCCAACAACGAAGTCCATGGTGATACGCTCCCACTTCCACTCAGGTATCTCAATCTGTTGAAGCAAACCACCAGGTCTCTGATGCTCGTACATTACCTGCTGACAATTCAAACACCGAGCTACATCCGCAACAATATCCTTCTTCATCCTCCTCCACCAATAATGCTGCCTCAAGTCCCGATACATCTTAGCAGCGCGTGGATGAATAGAATACCGGGAACTATGGGCCTCCTCTAGAATCAACTCACGAAGTCCATCCACATTGGGCACACAAATACGACCCTGCATCCTCAAAACTCCATCATCTCCAACTGTAACCTGCTTGGCACCCCCGTGCCACACCGTGTCCCTAAGAACAAGCAAATGAGGATCATCATACTGCCGATTCCGGATACGCTCAAATAATGAAGAACGAGCGACTGTGCACGCTAGCACACGGCTGGGCTCAGAAACATCCAACCTCACGAACTGATTGGCTAAATCCTGAACATCCAAAGCAAGCGGTCTCTCACCGACCGGAATATACGCAAGACTACCCATACTGGTTGACTTCCTACTCAAAGCATCGGCCACCACATTGGCCTTCCCCGGATGATACAAGATGGTGATATCATAGTCCTTTAGTAGCTCCAACCACCTTCTTTGTCTCAAATTGACCTCCTTCTGCTTGAACAAATACTGCAAACTCTTATGATCCGTGAACACCTCACATGACACGCCATATAAATAATGCCTACAGATCTTCAGCACATGTACAATGGCTGCTAGCTCCAAATCATGAACTGGATAATTCTTCTCGTGGATCTTCAACTGCCTTGAAGCATATGCAATAACCTTGCCATTCTACATCAACATCGCACTAAGTCCAATACGAGATGCGTCGCAATATACTGTATATGGCCCTGAAATTATGGGCAAAACCAACACTGGTGCGGTAGTCAAAGCTGTCTTGAGCTTCTGGAAGATCACCTCACACTCGTCCGACACCTGAACTGGGCACCCTTCTGGGTCAACCTGGTCATCGGGGCTGCTATAAGATGAAAACCCCTCCACAAACCGACGGTAATAACCCGCCAAACCCAAGAAACTCCGGATCTCTGTAGTTGATGTGGGTCGAGGCTAGTTCTTGACTGCCTCTATATTCTTTGGATCCACCTAAATACCCTTTGCTGATACGACGTGGCCCAAATATGCAATTGAACTCAACCAAAACTCACACTTCGAAAACTTAGCATACAATTGACTATCTCTCGGAGTCTGAAGAATGACTCAAAGTTGCTGCTCGTGCTCCTCTCGGCTGCGGTAGTAGATTAAAATATCATCAATGAAGACAATCATGAAGGAATCCAAATAAGGCCTGAACACACAGTTCATCTAATCCATGAATGCTACTGGGGCATTTGTCAACCCAAATGACATCACTAAAAACTTGTAATGCTCGTACCGAGTGCGAAAAGCTATCTTAGGGACATCAGATACCCTAATCCTCAACTGATGGTAGCCAGATCTCAAATCAATCTTCGAAAATACCTTGGCACCTTGAAGCTGATCAAACAAATCATCAATCCTCGGCAACAGATACTTGTTCTTGATGGTGACCTTGTTCAACTGCCGATAATCAATACACATCCTCATCGATCCATCCTTCTTCTTAACAAATAACACCAGCGCACCCCAGGGCGAGACACTAGGTCTAATTATGCCCTTATCAAGAAACTCTTGCAACTGCTCCTTCAATTCTTTCATCTATGGCGGGGCCATGCGATACGGAGGAATAGAAATGGGCTGAGTTCCCGGAGCCAAATCAATGCAAAAGTCAATATCCCCGTCGGGTGGCATCTCCGGCAGGTCTGAAGGAAATACTGAAAGTACAAGAGAGGGGTGAATTGTATATTTTTAATCTTAATCTCTATTAGTTGACTAGTTTTTTAATTAGTCGACTAGATGAAATAACCTAACAGTTATAATAGAAGAATATAAAACACAGAAAGTAAGTGCAGGAACTAAAGACACCGGAATTTTATACTGGTTCGGATTCAATGTGAATCCTAGTCCAGTACCCTTGGGTTGCAAGGGAGTTCTCGTTAGTAAATGCGTTTCTTTGAGTACAATGGAAATGATGTGATAGCTCAGTTCCTATAACACTCATCTCTTTTGATACAATACCTCACCAATGTTGCTCTCTCCTTTTTTTCTCTGACTTGTTACACAGTAGATCTTAGAGAACTACAATGTTTGTTTGCAGTAGAACAAAGAGAGGATTTTTGGTTCAATCAAAGTATATCTGTCTAAGGCTTGATGGTGAGTATAAATACTTTGGTGAAGACCTTTTGCTGATGAGACTTGACAACCCAAGAGATTTGATCCTTGGAAAGAGGTTGATTCTTTTCAAGAATAAGATTGCTTGTCGTTGCTCTTCCTTGATGAGAGCTTTCCTTCTAAGTTATTGATGATGAGGGTTTACTCCTTGATTGTTGGTCCTTCCAAAATTAGCAGATCAGCTAATCTTCTTACAGAATCTTTGATGCTTTTTGACTGCTTCAATCTTCCGGATTGAATGTGCTGGCCTTGATTGATGCCTTAAGTTTAGGCTTGATTGATTCTTTCCATCGCAGCTGTCCATGATCTTTGCTGATTGATTCGTAATCTTTGCTGATTGATCTCTTTCCTTAAGCATGCAGATTTACTTCAGCAATCTCGTAGTAGCTCTTTGATTCCTTGATCTTCTCTAATTGATTTACTGCACAGATATATTATTTGCATCATTAAAATTAGATCTAACAATCTCCCCATTTTTAATGATGACAAAATTATATATATATATATATATATATATATATATATATATATATATATATATATATATATATAAAGAGTTGACTTCCCTGTGTTTTACTCCCCCTCAATGTATGATGTTGAAAGGTTTATGGCACTCCCCCTCAGTTTATGCAGTTGACTAGTCCATGGTTGGAGTCGACTCCTGCCACAGTCAACTATACCTGTACAGATTCAACATATACTCTTCTCCCCCTTTTTGGCATCAGCAAAGAGGGAACAAACCAAGAACTAAATAGAATATATAGCATCAAACAGTAGAGTTACAGTCCAAACAAAACACCTAAAGCAAAATAAAAACAGAAATTGTGCAATGGCTGAGATAACAGCCCAAAAATAGCACAGCAAAAAAAATTTGTCTTAAGCAACCACATTAACGACGTAGAAAATAGGTAAGAGTGTTGCAGATGGCCTCCTTTAATTGTTCAAAGCTAGCATTGGCTGAGATGCTCACTCCATCCATCCTGTCATGAATCTCCCTGAAAGATTTGATAGCATTCTCCCTAACTCTAAGAACAATAACTCTTATCTTTGACACATCAGACCCTGTTTACTTGGAGATGGCATGAATGTCACCAATAGTAGACTGAGTGGCTATGAGGAGATTTTTTATTTTAGAGAGTTGAGTGTCAATGGCACGAAGCTTTTCACCAAGATCAGGATCACCAGGGCTGGGATGAGAGGCAGAGGGTTTAGGTTTGGGTTCTAAGGGAGCATGCGTTACATCACCGTCGTGCTTCTTAACCTTGGAGCCCTTCACACTCACATATCCCATACTTCCAAAGGCTCTAGAATTGTAAGATTTGAAATAGGGATAAAGGGATAGTTGGACAGGGAAATTTTATGAGCTTCCAGGATGTGAGTGATGGCCATGCCGTAGGGTAGACTGGTGGGATCTTCAGCACTTTCAATCATGAAATTAATGACCCAGGAGGATAACTTGACTTTGAGTTTGGTCACAAAGCAGTATACTAAGGAAGTGTCTCTTTGAGAGAAGGTTGAAAAGGAACTAGTGCGGGGAAGCAGAGTAGTTGCTACAATGTGAGCCAGGACTCGAGTTTCGAAACTAACATCACTGGGACCTAACTGGTTGGGAAGGGAGTCAGAGGGACACTCAGCAATACACTGTTTAGCTTGGTCAAAGGAAATTTCAAAATCATCGGGCCAGGTGATTTTGAAAAGCATAGAAAAACCAGAACATCTACACTGAAAGAGTGAATCAAACAGGGCACAATCAAGAACAATGCGCTTACCTAACACTAAGGATTCCAACCTGTCTGGTTTACTAGAGCGGAGATTAGCATAAAACATCTTTACCAGGGGTTCATAGACCTTAGGCGGAGGAATAGAGAGGAACTTAGCCCACCCTTGATGAACAAAGAGATTTTTTACCTTACAATTTAGGGCTTCCATGTCGTCCAGGTCGACTACCCTTCCATGAGCAATGGGCTTGTCCTTCATAGCCCTATTTGGAGAATCCCAGAAATTCAGCTCAGATTCTAGAGAGCCAGAAAGTTGGATTTCTTTGGGTAGAGAAAACAGGGGGGGTCTTCCATAGGTCGTTTTCCTAGGGTTTTTCTCCTAATAGTTGAGAGTGATCAGACAAATCTCCCTGTGAAGAAGCAAAACCCTTAGAGTGGTCGGACCCTAGGTCTACTTGTTCTGGGGGCATAGAAGGTGGTTTTGCTTTAGAGCGGGTACTTTTCTGGTGGAAGCGGAGGGATTCCTGGGTTGTTTGGCCATTGAAGGAAAGTGGTTTGAGCGGAGCTTTGGAGAAGGGTTTTCTAGATGATAGGTATGAAAGTGATTGAAAGGGGTTCTCCGCCTTAAGAAGAGAACCTCTAACGGTTGAGTACAAAAAAGGAAAAGGCGTCAGTTGAAGGGACGTGATGATTGGCTTTCCAACTTTGAACGACAAACTGATGTGAAAGAAGAAGAAAAGAGAGGAAAAAATGGAGGCGTAATTAATGCATGAGTAAAGGATAATAATTAAACTTGCAAAAGTAACTGTAGTACACATAGGTCCTATAGGTTATTAGTTAAGCAAGTAATGCCAAGTAGTTTTCTTAAAGCACAAAATCTATCCTCTAATAATGGCTTAGTAAAAATATCTGCTAACTGATAAGTAGTTCCAACAAAAGATATTTCTATGTCTCCCTTAAGAACATGATCTCTGATAAAATGATGCTTGATATCTATATGCTTTGCTCTAGAATGATGCACAGGATTTTTTGAAAGACAAATAGCACTTGAATTATCACAAAAAATTTGTATAGTTTTAAAAGAAAGTTCATAGTCACCCAGTTGATGGGACATCTACAGTAATTGTGCACAGCATTGTCCAATAGCAATGTATTCAGCTTCAGTGGTAGATAATGCAACTGATGCTTGTTTTTTACTGTTCCAGGATATCAATGCCTTTCCAAGTAATTGACATGTACCACTTGTGCTTTTTCTATCTTCCTTATCACCTGCAAGGTCAGCATCTGAAAAACCTTCTAGTTTAAAAGAGTTAGAGCGAGGATACCATAGTCCATGAGATACAGTCCCAATGAGATATCGAATGATTCTCTTCACTGCAGTCAGATGAGATTCCTTAGGAGCTGACTGAAACCTGGCACATTTACACACACTAAACATAATATCCGGTTGACTTGCTGTCAGATACAGTAATGATCCAATCATTCCACGATATTTAGTTTCATCAACAGGGATTCCCTGTTCATCTTTGTCTAGATTTGTTGAAGGACTCATTGGTGTGCCAATGGATTTTGCATTGCTCATGCCAAATTTTTGAATCAGCTCCTTTGTGTATTTGGTCTGACATATAAAGGTTCCTTCTTCAGATTGTTGAATTTGGAGTCCAAGGAAGAATGTTAGCTCTCCCATCATGCTCATTTCGAATTCGCTTTGCATAAGATTTGAAAATTCCTTGCACATAAGAGGGTTAGCAGTACCAAATATAATATCATCAACATAAATCTGAATAATAAGATTACCTTCTAATGATCTTTTAATAAACAAGGTAGTGTCTACTTTAACTCTTGCGAAGCCATGATCAATAAGAAAGGAACTAAGTCTATCATACCAAGCACGTGGAGCTTGCTTTAGTCCATATAGTGCCTTAGTGAGCTTGTATACATGGTAGGGAAACTTTGAATCTACAAACCCAGGCGGTTGTTTCACATATACTTCTTCCTCACTAAATCCGTTCAAAAGGCACTTTTAACATCCATCTGAAATAACCCAAATCCTTTAAATGATGCATATGCCAGAAGAATTCGTATATACTCCAAGCGAGCTACTGGAGCGAAGGTTTCATCATAGTCGACTCCTTCCTGTTGTGAATATCCCTGAGCAACTAGTCTGGTTTTATTCCTTACGACCTTTCCATACTTGTTCAATTTATTTCTGAAGACCCATTTTGTTCCGATTACAGAAACATTTTCAGGTTTGGCTATCAGATTCCACACCTAATTTTTACCAAACTGATCTAAATCTTCCTGCATTGCTTGAACCCAACTTGAATCTTTTAGAGATTCCTCTATCTTCTTTGGTTCAACCTGAGAGATTAATGCTAAATTTGCTTTCTTTTTGAGAGCTCCCCTGGTTTTCATTCCCTCATTTGGATCCCCTATGATGAATTTTTGAGGATATTTAGGCTCGCTTCTCCATTCATTTGGATGTACTACATTTGTAGTTGACTCAATTGGATGATCTGGTACACTGCTGCTGATTTCATTAGCTGACTCTATCGTAGAAGATATATCAGTTGACTCTTGAGAATTGCCTGTCTCCTTAATTTCTTGAGCTTGATCTTCATCACCTGCAGTAATTCCTTTCTCGACCAAGGGATTATTTTCATCGAATATAACATGTATGGATTCTTCCACACATAATGTGCATTTATTATAGACTCTAAAAGATGTACTATTTAATGAGTAGCCCAAAAAAATACCTTCATCACTTCTTGGATCGAATTTTCCAAGGTTGTCCTTACCGTTATTGTGAATGAAACACTTACTTTCGAAGGGATGAAAGTAACTGATATTGGGACGTTTACCTTTCCCTAATTCATAGGGAGTCTTCTTCAGAATGGGCCTTATGAGACATCGGTTGAGAATGCGATATGCTGTACTTACACCTTCTGCCCAAAAATGATTTGGCAGTGAATGATCTAGTAACATAGTTCTTGCAATATCTTGAAGGGTTCTGTTTTTTCTTTCTACAACCCCATTCTGTTGTGGTGATCGTGGTGCAGAGAAATTATGACTGTATCCCTGATCATTACAGAAATCTTCAAATGCTCTACTTTCAAATTCTCCTCCATGATCACTCTGAATTGTTGAGATCAGATATCCCTTTTCTCTTTCAACCTTTTTGCAGAAAACCTCAAAATTTCTTAATGCTCCATCCTTATGAGACAAGAAAATTACCCAAGTGAAACGTGAATAATCATCAACAATAACAAAAGCATATCTTTTTCCTCCTATACTAGCACTTCTAGTAGGCCCAAATAAGTTCATATGAAGCAATTGCAAGGGTTTAGAAGTAGATACAATATCTTAATTTTTGAAGGAGTTCTGGTCTGCTTACCAATTTGACATGCATCACAGATATGAGTTCTAGAAAAATTCAGTTTGGGTAGGCCAACAATTAACTCATGTTTGGATAATTTTTCTATCAAATGCATGCTAGCATGACCAAGTTTCCTATGCCATAACCATGGATCATCGGACATGGACGTTAAGCAAATATGACCATCTATCTTTTCAAAACCATCAAGGATATAAACATTTCCATATCATTTTCCTGGAAGGACTGTTTTACCTGATTCGTCTTCAATAGCACAGCCTGTTTTCTTTAAGTTTACCTCATATCCTGAGTCGCATAGTTGACTTATGCTCAGGAGATTGTAGTTGAGTCCATCGACGAGATAAACTTCCGTGATGTCACAGTTGTTATTGAAGGGAATTGTTCCAGTACCAATTATTTACCTTTTGAGTCGTCCCCAAACTTAACGCTTCCTCCATCAATTTTTGTGACTTCTTTGAACAGGTTTTTGTCACCTGTCATGTGACTGGAACACGCACTGTCTAGGTACCATTTTCCTTTGCGGCTTATTCTGTGGTGTTCCTGCAAAACATAGTGATTACTTTCTTTTAGGTACCCAAGCTTGCTTGGGTCCTGGAGGCTTAGTATTTCTATATTCAGAATTGTTTTATTGGTTTCCAAACCCATCCTGAAAGGTTTGCTTTACGAAAGCGACAAAAGGAGTATTTGTGCCCACTTTTGTTACAGTAATGACACGTAACTTCTGACCCACCTTTAGGTCTTTCATTAGTGTTAGTACTAGTGGACTTTGTTCTGGCTGGTCCTTTTCCAGTTGACTTGTAAGTCGCCTGGTTTGACCTGATAGAACTTGACTGGTGGATTTGCGCATGCCATTAAGTTGCCTTTGCAATTCCTCAAACTCTTCTTGAAGTACTTCTTTTTTAATTTCACATACTTCATGTTTGAGTTTCTAGTCTTTAACCTCTTTATTTAGTCTCTTAAGCTCATTCATCATTTTTTGAGACTCTTTCAAAGTTAAATCAAGAATATCCTGCAATTCATTGCATCTTTCACAGTTATAAGATCTTACCTCACTTGTTTCACCTCGTGCCATGAAACCGTTTTCATTGTCATCTTTGCCTTCGTCATCTGAAGTGTCCTCATCTGTCCAGCATCCTGAGGATTTGTTCATCTCGTTTTCCAGAATCATCATGAAGCAAAGATTTGCTATCTCTCGTGTTCTGAACTGTCTTCATCACTCCAGCTTCCAAAAGATTTGTTCTTGTTAAAGCCTCTAGAAAGTTTTTCTTTTAAGTCTGGGTCACTCANCGAAACGGACAGGGGTGGCCGCGGGTGGAGCCACCTCTACCTCAAATGGAATTGATGTGGCTACCTCAACCTCGATTGGTGACTCAACCTCGATTGGTGACTGAGTCTCTACCACAATAGGGGTAAGTGTGACTGGGGGTTTGAAGTCATCACCTTCCCGAATGAGCCCAATCGACCCCTCAAGGTCCCATTCTTCATTCGTCTCTATCACATGTATTCCACCACCTCTATGATCAGGGAGAGGGTTGTTGCGAACATTGGGTGCGACCTCCTTTGCCTGTATAACTTTGTATTCAATCACTGTCTGGATCTTGTCTTTCAATGCTCGGCACTCGTCAGTGGTGTGCCCCTTCATACCGGAATGGTATGCACAAGTTTTATTAGGATTGACCCATTGGGATGGATTCTCTAGTGCCACAGCGGGAACAGGCGTGACGTAACCTGCGGCTTTCAATCTTTCATATAGCTAGTCAATGGGTTCAGCGATGGCGGTGTATTGTCTGAGTGGCTTGCGGTCGAAATTGGGTCTTGGTCTTGGATAATTTTGGCGAGTCGGAGGCGATTGAAAATGAGGTGGTTGGGGCTTGTAGGTATGATGGACAGTGGTTGGCTGGGAGTATCTGGGAGATGATGGTTGATATGTAGGTGGTGGTGCTTGTTATGTGGATGGAGGTGCTTGATATATGGGTGGAGGTGTTCGATAGGTAAGTGGAGATTTTGGGCCTTGAGCCACCATTACCGCCCCAATGTCTTTCTTCTTCGATATGCCGCCTGATTGCAATGCTTTATTTGTGGCCTGTAATGCCTCAAAATTTGTTACCATCCCGCTCTTAATGCCTTCCTCAATCCTTTCCCCAAGCTTGATGATATCAGAGAATTTATGGTTTTCAATAACCATCAACCTTTTGTAATACTGCGGGTCTTGTGCCCTGACGAAGAACTTGTTCATCTGTTCTTCGTCCAAAGATAGCCTAACCTTGGCCGCTTCCGACCTCCAGCGCGTAGCATACTCGCGGAAAGTCTCTGTGGGTTTCTTCTTGAAATTCTGGATGTAGAAGACATCGGGTGTATTTTCTGTGTTGAACCTGAATCGGTCCATGAAATCTGATGCCATACCTACCCAATTGATCCATTTCTTGGGATCCTGGCTAATGTACCAAGACAAAGCATCACCAGTAAGACTCCTCATGAAGAGTTTCATCCGGATCTTCTCGTCCTTTCCGACTCCGACAAGCTTGTCGCACTATGTCCTTAGATGGACTTTAGGATTGCCTGTGCCGTCGAAAATCTTGAACTTAGGAGGTTTGTACCCCTCCGGCAGTTCCACATCCGGCTGTATGCATAAGTCTTCATAGTTCAACCCTTCTATCCCTTTGCCGCCTTCGACACCCTGAACCCGGCTCGTCAATTTCTTGAGTTCTTCAGGCATGTTTTTAATGAGCTGGTCCTTCTCCGAAGATTCCGGTGCATAGGAAGTTGGCTGAGTAGGGTGAGGTATGGTCTCCACATATATGGGGTTGTTCTGATGAGTGTCAGGGACTTGGGTGTAGTGATGGTCGTTGGTTGAGTTTTGAGGGTCGAGGATGGGTTGTGGTGTGTTTTTGGGGAGTGTGGTAAGTGGCGGTTGATGGGTATTGAATTGATTGGTGGTGGTGTTATGGTGGAGTTGGTGTTGGTAAGGGATTGAGATTTTGCGGTGGGGCTGTGTATTGATGTGGTACAGGAAGGTTTTGTGGATGTTGGTTTGGTGTGTTTCGGGGAGGTACTGGGTTCTTTGTGTTTTGCTGATTGATATCGGGGACATTCAGGGTGAATAATAAGTTTGCCAAGTTGCAAACCTGCTCTAGCTCCCCTTGTAGCTCCAGTATCTCAGAACTAGATCATTTGGTGCCGGCGTACTTCGACCGTCTGAAGTTTCTGCGTTCTCAACATTCTCCTTTCAAATACCACTTAAGTCATCCATTTTTGTTTTTCCTTTGCCTTTTGTATTGCTTGGAGGAGGAGGAGGTGGAGGGCCTCTAGATCTGGTATGATACGCTGACGATGCCAGTATGAGTGAACCAACCTAAGGGGATGGGAATAATCAAAAACAAGGAAAAACAAAAAGGTAACAAGTTAGTAAGGGTTTTGAAATGTTGCAGTATTTAAACACATATTGCAGGAACGTAAATTCACGTCCTAATTTGGGAGCCTCGTTGTGCCCGAGGTAGGCCTAGCGACAAATAGATTTGGAGAACTTTAGATGCCAACAAATGCCTCATTTCATAATATGAAAAATAGACGAATCCCAAAACGACACTAAGATAATACAAAAGATAAGTCCCTACTAGCACTTGGCCTTATTACATTTTAGGAAAGCAAGTAAATCTAGCCTATTTGGTCCCAGAAGGACCTTCCCCAGATTCGATCTTCCTGACTCCATCGTATAGGTCTCCCAGCTCGCGCAGACCCAGCAGCAAGTATGCTCTGGCCAGATGTCCTCCTTCAGCGTTCTGGCAATCCTCAATCCTCTTTATGACCTTACCCTCCAGTTCCACTATTCCTCGCTCCAGATATTACAGCTTCCTGTTGGAAGTGACTGCCATTTCTTTCCATTCTTCGATCAACCTCACATTCCTCTCATGTATTTCCCGGTGCTCATTCTCAGAGTCGTGGACCCTCTTGCGCAGCCTGTTGTACTTGACTTGAGCTTCAGCTTCTTCGTCTATGATTCTATTCCCTCGACCGGTTCCTGGCATCACCATTCCTTTTAGATTGTCTTCTAACCACGCCGGGTAGAGAGGTTCGCACCCTGCATGATACCTGTCAGGCTCAATGGTGTTTTTTTCCAAAATGATTTTGCAGTGCCACATATGCTGGGCTTGGAACTTGTAAGGAACGTCGTCATCTTGAAAGTCTGCTCTGAAATGGCTCATCTTGACAACCGTTGGTACAACCTGTCTCCTGCCCGCTTGCCTCATGACTCGGATATGGACATAGGGGTATATCCCTCTCAACCCAATCAGCACCAAGTGTGGAGCGTCCCTGGATCTGATGAAAAATTCGTCTGTTGGGAACCACTCAAACATCCATTATATTTGCTTCTCGGTCAGATTGTCGAAAAATTCCACCCACTCTTTGGCACTCTTCGGCTAAGCAAACATGTCCGGAATGTAGGTCATCCGCTTAGGGTGATGGAAGGCAATATGATCATTCCAAGCCCTTCGCGGGAATTCTTGGCGATACTGGCCTTTTTGAAGATGTTCTAGTAACCATAACTGTAGCAACAGGTTACATCCCTCGAAATGCTGGACCCCTCTTTGACAGCGGTCCAGAGCCTTGTAGATGTCGGCTATGATCATGGGGACTATGGTGTATGTCTGTCCATAGATCCCCTCTATCAAAGCCTTGGCGACCATGGCCAACCTAGTGTGGATTCTTTCCTTTTTCATTGGGAACACTATCAGGCCCAGGAAGCATACAATGAACACGAACACTCTGCGGTGGATATGGCCCAGAGAAGTGAGAGAGATCTCGTCATGGTAAGTACGGAAGGACTTGCTATGGCCGTACCTCTCATACAGATACTCGAAGGGTATGTAAGATTCCTTCAGGCATCTCAAATCAACATTTTTCTTCAACCCCATCATCTTTAAGAACCCTTTACCAGTACGGTTCTCCGGTACCAATAACCCGGGGCTATCTTAAGTCAATCCCGCAAGCCCTCCAATTTCCTGTAGAAGTGGTGTCATTTCTATGTCGCCAAAATGAAACACGACCATTTCACTATCCCGGAATAAAGTGGCAGCCTCGATTAACCTCTTGTTTGGCTCAATGTCTAGCAGAGAAGGTATATTGCCCAAGTACTTTCTTATGTGTTTCTTGTCACTTGAGGAAAGGTCCTCCCACCAATCTAGTAGCAATGGTGGGATGTTGCTAACCATACCGAATCTGGGGATCTCGTGCCTCATTTTCTGCAAAACAAAAGGGTTAGTCCCTTATCCCCCACCAGACTCGACTATTTATTCATTCATGATTAGCATATTGGCATTTAGTTCTCCAAATTAATGCACAGAATGTGGTTGTGTCCGTTAGGTTTATGGAAACCCCGATGGACTTTTGGATAAGGCTCGTCTTAAAGGATTATTATGCGGACAACATATTAATCCGACTAGGTTTGACCATGATGTATGCACAATTTCGACCAGAGTAAGGTAACTATGGGGGTTTAGACTAGTACCCTCAAGCGGACAACTTGAGGGGGAAAGGCACGGAACCGTCGACTGCACCGCTGATCGACTAGTTTTACCGTAAATAAGCCTTTCCAAATTTAAGGGTAATAAATAGGAAGAGCGCAATCACTAATCAAGCGTTGCTATAGGATTTGATACGCACGAGTGGAATATGATCTGGAGTATATGCAACAATAAATAGCATGTTTTCAAGTATTTGCACGTGAAAATGATAAATGCGGTATTTAAATAATTGAAAGACAGTTACAGAAAGAAAACAAAGAGACAAGTCAGTTTCAGGAATAAAAGAATCATAAATGCTTTAAAAATAGACAGTTAGATTCAAATAAAGGGAAAGGATACGAGATAAAGCATGCTTGGACTAATTCTCAAAGATAAGTTCGTTATGGTAAGAGCCTAAAATATCCCCAGCAGAGTCGCCATGCTGTCGCGCCCCCTTTTTTCCCTCCTCGCGGGGAGAAGTCCGGGTTTCGACATTCATGGGGGAATAACTCGTTTCCTTTTGGGAATTTGGATTTTTGAAGAGTCGCCACCTAACGGATTATGGTGCGTTAGGGCACCTTGAGCAATTAACTCATGGACTAGTTTGCATTACCAGAGATTTAGGGTAAGGGCTCGAAATAACCTTGAGGGGAAGGTATTAGGCACCCCTCTCGGTCCACAATGGTGGGTCCCGACCGAACTTATACTTATGAATTAGTCCTTTAACAACTACACAGTTTAAACACGTTCTCGCAAATAAAGGCATATTTTGGACATTGAGTGGCTCAAGTAATGAGACAAGAAAAGATTTGAACAAATTGCATGTATAAAAAAAATAAAGTTCAAACATCGGAAGAAGGGTCCTAGGTTGGTTAGCCTATAGGATCGCCCCACGCAATGCCCGGTAATCACTCCTCACTGAGGGGCTACATGTAACATTAGCGCGTAGTCATCATATGCTTACTACCCAATTCCCTCCTTTGGTCATAGCCTAAAGCGTTCTAGCAACCTTGAAAATGTCCTATGCGTGCACTACCCATCCCTCCTCGTGGCCCTGGAGGTATTTAGGACCTCTATTTTTGGACAGTTCTAGACCTTCCTAAGGTTTTAAAGGATAAAAGTCTAGGCGTCAATCAAGAACAATTAGGACTAAATTTAACGAGAACAAATTACAGGCTCACAGTTACCTCCACAAATATAACAAGTAAATGCACGTATTTTGACAACAGTCAAGTACTTTAAGAGAAAATCCTAGAACATGATATCTAGGTGAGCAGGGATTATACAATATTGAATTAGGACGAAGTGTAAGAATCCTATTTAGCTTGCCTACTGATTTAAACCTATTAAATCTGAACAGTTTTAAATAATAAAACACAACTTCATAGTTGCAGAATTTAAAATCGCCCTAGAGGCTTGCCTAAGCGAAGAACAGTGATGTCCTAAGAGCATGATATCTACATTGATGCAGTAAAATAGTGAACAGTTTTCAAAACGGACACTTGAGATCTTATAGACATGCTTTCTAGCGGTAGTAAATTAAGGCAGTTCGAACTTATAGGCATGATTTCTAGTGAGACGAATGTAAATATATGCTGTAACAGAAACTGAACTCAATCACTTTACACTCTATAGGCATGATATCTAATTGTAAAGTTAATTTTAACCCTATAAACATGATTTCTATTATTAGAGCCATTTAGATCCTTTAGCATGGTTTCTAATATTGTGGAAATAAAGCAAAACATAGCAAATGCATTAACACAATCCTATAGGCATGGTATCTACCCGAGCTACCTAACAGATATGTAACTACCCAGCCCTTTTCACTAATCACCCCAATGTTGTTTACAAATAATTATTACAGACCAACTGAATAAATTACATAAACAAATAAAGAAAAAGAAGAAGTTAACTATAGGGAGCCTGAAGTAGGCCCAAATGACTTCCCAAGCTTCCAATAGCCTCAAATGCCAAAGTTCTATAGACAGTATTATGTCTAGGTGTGTCAGAGTTCCCTAAGGACCTCAAGGATCACGGGCAGTGCTCACTCCTAGACCTTTTCCTCAAACAATAACTTATTTAGGTGCAGTGTGGAAAGGCCAGCTCTGACATGCCAGAGTTCAGAGAGATCTCAAGGATCTCAAGGCAATACACATGCCAGAGGGGCAGAACCTAATATTCTAAGAGCAAAGTGAAAGTACTTGACATAGTTTTGTTTTGAAAATAGTACAGAGATGACTTTAGAAGTAGAAAAGTTTTTAGAAACAGGAAATAACTTAGTGGTAAGACAGTTTGAGAAGAGTATCAAGCAGCAGACAATCAATTGGTCATAAGAGTCATTCAAAACACTTAACAAACAGAACTCCACATGGGGGTAAAGGGATTGTGGCACATAAGAATCTCCTTAGGGTACAGGGATAGGAAAAGGAGAAACATATAGTCACAAACTGCATGCAACACTTTGGATCTTAAAGACTCAGTAAATAGTCAGGACATAGATAACAGTTGGCCTATCTTGAATAGGATTAAACATATAGTTTGGACATGCTAAGTGAAGAAGGAAACAAGAAGGAGTGCAGAGTGTAAAACATGCATTGAACAGGACAAAGTTTTAGACATGCTGAGCAAAGAAATAAACAGGAATACAAGTTGAAATCACAATTGATGAACTAGTGCAGGGATAAAACACATAGGGTTTGGTTCTCAAAACTTAATTAGAGACATACCAGTTAAGGAGAGCAGACACAAAGTATAGAGCAGTGTAGTGCAATAACTAGCCTTGGCTTACAGCCGGCTAGTTCAATGGAAGTAGCAAGTTACAGAAAAGAGCAGAAAGCTTTAAGTATAAGAGAGAGTTTTTTGAACTAGTCTCTTTTCGTTGTCCACTTAAAATAAGGGGGGGGGGGGTTATATAGTAATCAAAAGCTTGACACATAAGGTAAGAGATCAATTAAGAAGTAAATCAGGGAAGTCACCCATAAATCAACAAAGTCTTTCCTTTAATCAAGGGACAGTTAAATCAACGGTAAAACATGCTAAGTATTTAAGGAAAAGAATCAAGTAAAGTTTAGGTATAGAATAGGTAATTAGTGGTAAATGAACAACAATTTAATTAAGGAAACAAATCAGTAATAATCAGCGGAATACAAACAAGGCAGGGAAAAATTAATTAAGGCAAGCAATCCAGTCAAATCGAATAGAGAGGTAAGAATCAAGAGTTAAATGGAAGGTGTTCAAAATAAATCGGGAAATAAGGGATTCATAGTAATCAAGGGTTCAGAAAGTCATGAAAGAGGCAGCATGCTTAGGATATAAAATAAGGTAGAACATGAATAGTCAGGATTTCACATAGCTTTGACAAAACACATAGTTAAACAACACTGATTCAATGAGAAAGATCAAGCATATAGAATCAGTGAAAGCGTTGAACTAAGCAGTTCAGTAGAAGCATATTAGGACAAGAAAATCACGAGAAATCACAAGAACCCAAAGCAAGAACATAATCAAATATACCAATATCCAGAAACCAAACAAAGAACCCTAGAAACTAGGGTTTTCAGTACAGACGGGCTAAGGTTGTAGCAGGCTCATAAAAAATCGGTCAAAATATATGAGAAGCAGAAGATTAAAACAGAAAATCATTAAAAAAAAATTAAAAAGTGATTCCGGAAACCCTAGTTTTAGGAAAATATGAAAATCATACGAGTCTTGTAAAGAATCTTAAGGCTGTTGTAAAACTCACATGAAACAAACCCAAATCATCTTAGATCTGTACAGATCTAAGAGGTTTAGAAAATAAATTAGGGTTTCGAAGAGAACCATACAGAGATAAAGAAACCTGCTTAGAAAACCATAGATCGTAGCTAATATAGGACGATCCCACTCGGAATCACATCGGAATGGCCTGAAACAGGCGAGAGATGAGTCATAGCTGCAAGTCAACTAGCCCTGGTCCCTTGAGGGCCCTAGAGATGGCAGGAATGACGTGAGGGAGGCCATTGGAGGCCTGAGAGGTGGTGAGAGGTCATCGGAGATGGCCATAGATGAGTGACGGCGTTTAGAGATTTATGGTTTAGGTTGAGACAGTTTGAGAGCAGAGGGGATTAGGTGACGGTGGTGTAAGGTGGGGAATGAATTAGGTTAGAGGGGTTTCGGGAAGGGGTTACTTAGGTTAATTAAGGCAAGGTTTAACCAAGATTTAGCAAGAATTGGGTCGGGTTAGGTAGGGGTTTGGGCCTGGGGTTTCTGGGTTTGGCATAGGTAATTCTAATTGGGATTGGGCTAGTAATTGGGCTGAAATTGAAATAAAAATATGCCAGATTTTAAATAGCCATTTTAATACTATATAATTTATAAAAATAATAAATGATCTCCAAAAATATTTTCGTGTACTAAAAATGATCTAAAATAGTTATTTAACATTTTAAAAATATAAAAGATCATTTTGTGCATCAACAATGTAATTATGCATTAGTAGGGCTATTATTGCAAAGATGTGCAATTTAGCCTAAAAGATGTAAATATAATTACAAAAATGCGTTGAAAATGTTTAAACACTATTTCGGCATAAATAAATAATTTAGATGACTAAATAACCACAAAAAATAATTTGAAGAATAATTACTGGATATTCTATAAATAAAAGAGAAGAAATAAATTGGTTTTTGGAGCTCTTAAAACTATAGAAATATTATTATATAGAAAAAATATATTTATGCATGCTTATAAATGCATATGTACTATTTTGAAAGTATATATATGTATTAAAAATATTTGGGGAAAAATTGGATATCAACAAATGCTTTGCACGGAATGGGTTCTTACTCCTATGAGCCCCGTAAACTCTCCTTGGATCTTGAGAACAGAAAGACTCCACCAACAAAACCCTCAATCGAGGAACCTCTAGTATTGGAGTTGAAGCCTTTGCCTTCACACCTCAGGTATGAATTCTTGGGCCCTAGTTCAACTTTACCTATTATTCTTTCTTCTTGCTTAACTAACATGCAGGTAGATGCCACCTTGGAGGTGCTTCAAAGAAGGAAGAAGGCAATTGGATGGACTCGAGCTAATATTCGAGGGATAAGCCCCGCCTTTTGCATGCACAAGATTATACTTGAAGATGATGCCAAACCCTCCGTGGAACATCAACGGAGGTTGAACGAGGCTATGGAAGAGGTCATCGAGAAGGAGGTGATCAAATGGCTAGATGTAGGGGTTGTGTACCCCATCTCGGATAGTTCTTGGACTTCACCGGTACAATGTGTGCCGAGGAAGGGCGGTATGACTGTGGTCACAAATGAGCAAAATGAATTGATCCCCACTAGGACTGTCACCGGATGGAGGGTATGCATGGACTACCGGAAGCTGAATAAAGTGACCCGCAAGGATCATTTTCCATTGCCCTTTCTGGATCAAATGTTGGATAGACTTTCCGGGCGTGCCTATTACTGCTTTTTGGATGGGTACTTAGGTTACAACCAGATTTTGATTGCACCGGAGGACCAAGAGAAAACTACCTTCACATGCCCGTACGGGACCTTTGCATTTTCACGGATGCCATTTGGTTTGTGTAATGCACCGGCTACCTTCTAGCGGTGTATGATGGCAATCTTTATGGACATGGTGGAGGACTTCTTGAAAGTGTTCATGGATGATTTTAGTGTTGTGGGTGACTCCTTTGAAGCATGCTTGAAGAATCTTGACAAGGTGTTGGCCCGATGTGAAGAGACAAATCTAGTGCTTAATTGGGAAAAATGCCACTTTATGGTCGAGGAGGGCATTATCCTCGGCCATAAGATCTCGAAAAACGGTATTGAGGTGGACAAGGTGAAGATTGAAGTGATTTCAAAGCTTCCTCCTCCTACTTCTATCAAGGGTGTTAGGAGCTTTCTTGGGCATGCGAGTTTCTACCGAAGATTCATCAAAGACTTTTCAAAGATAGTGAATCCCTTGTGAAAATTGTTGGAAAAGGATGCAAGGTTTGTGTTTAATGAAGAATGCATGAAAGCTTTTGAACTTCTCAAGATCAAACTCACAACCACTCCCATTATTACCGCACCCAATTGGAGCTTACCCTTTGAGCTTATGTGCGACGCAAGTGATGTTGCTGTAGGAGCGGTTTTGGAAAAGGGTGAACAAGATGTTTCACCCGGTGTATTATGCAAGAAAAACTATGAATGATGCCCAGGTTAATTACACGGTGATGGAAAAAGAGTTGCTAGCCATAGTGTTTGCCATGGAAACGTTTAGACCTTATCTAATGGGTGCCAAAGTGATTATTCATACTGATCACGCGGCACTCCGTTACTTGTTGACAAAGAAGGATTCTAAGGCTCGGTTGATGAGATGGGTTCTATTGCTTCAAGAGTTTGACCTTGAAATTATTGATCGTAAAGGGTGTGAAAACCAAGTGGCGGACCACTTGTCACGCTTGGAGGAGGAGGGAAGGCCCCTTGATGGGCTCGAAAATAATGATTCATTCCCGGACGAGCAACTCCTCTCCGTATCTTTGAATAGTATGCCTTGGTTCGCTGATGTTGCTAATTTTCTTGTGGCTGGCATTGTCCCGTGTGAGCTCTCTTCTAACCAAAGGAAAAAGCTTAGACGGGATAGCTTGGATTACTAGTGAGACGAGCCTTACCTGTTCAAGATTTGTAATGATGGTGTAATCCGGAGATGTGTTCCGGAAGAGGAGCAAATGAGTATTCTTGATGCTTGCCATTCCTCGCCCTACGGTGATCATCATGGTGGGGCGAGAACTGCTTCAAAGGTGCTCGGCTGTGGTTTTTATTGGCCTACATTGTATGAAGATGCGAGTGAGCTTATGAAGAGATGTGATGAGTGTCAGAGAGGTGGTGGAATTTCCAAGAAGGATGAAATGCCTCTCACCACTATTCTTGAGGTTGACATATTTGACGTATGGGGCATTGACTTCATGGGACCTTTTGTGAGTTCATGTGGTACACGTACATTCTTGTTGCTGTTGATTATGTTTCCAAGTGGGTTGAACCGGTGGCTTTGCCCAACAATGAGGCACGGAGTGTAGTGGCTTTCTTGAAGAAAAATATTTTTACAAGGTTTGGCACTCCTAGAGCGATCATCAGTGATGGGGGTTCTCATTTCTGCAATAGTGCATTTGACACTTTGCTTGCAAAGTATGGTGTCAATCACAAGGTGTCAACTCCTTATCATCCTCAGGCTAGTGGACAAGTTGAGGTCTCCAATGGGGAGATAAAGAGCATATTGTCAAAAACTGTCAATGCAAATAGGACTGACTGGTCAAGAAAACTGGATGATGCTATATGGGCTTACAGGACTGCTTACAAGACTCCAATTGGTATGTCTCCGTACTGGTTGGTATTTGGGAAAGCGTGCCATCTTCCGGTTGAGTTAGAGCATAAGGACATGTGGGCGCTGAAGAAGTTAAATCTTGAGTGGGATGTTGCAGCAAATCTCAAGGTAGAGAACCTCAATGAACTTGATGAGTTTAGGTTCCATGCATATTCCAGCTCATCCTTGTATAATGACAAGATGAAGTACTTACATGACAAGTATGCAAGGGGCAAGGAATTCAAAGAAGGTGATTTGGTTTTTCTATTCAACTCTCGGTTACGACTGTTTCCGGGAAAGCTCAAGTCAAAATGTAGTGGCCCTTTTGAAGTGGTGCATGTAACTCTGTTTGGTGCTCTTGATTTGAAAAACAAAAATGGTGAAATCTTCTGAGTTAATGAGCACCGAGTGAAGCACTATCTTGGCAAGTTTTATGACAGCCACGTGGTGGCAATGATCCATCTCAAGTGATTGATGGTAACCTGCGTGGTGCCGCGACGTTAAATCAGGCACTTCTTGGGAGGCAACCCATGTGTTTTTCCTTCTTTTTGATTTTCTTCTTAGTGTAGGCTTTGTCATGGACTAACTGGTTGTGAAGTTGTGCAGGAATTTTTGATGCAGTGCAGGACTAATACTGCAAAATTTGGCTAAGTGTGCAACTGAACCGCTGACCGCGCTCAAATTTTCGCGGTCAGCAGAAGTTTTTATCGCGGGGGCGTGATCTTGTAGCGGATGCAGACTTGAAAAGTCCAAAATGTGACTTCTCTGAAGTTTGAACCGCGTTCGCGGTGGTTTTTTCGCTGTCAGCGGACCTTCTCCGCGACCGCGACCACTTTTCCGCTCTCAGCGGTGTTATGGAGCCTGCAACTCTTCACAATGGCCAAAAGCGCGGACCGCGGTGGAATTTTGCGGCCGCGCCAGGTAAGTCGGTATGGGCCCTCAGGTTTTTGGTATAAATAGGAGGGCCCTCCTCTTTTTACCCTTTTCGCACTGTGTACTCTTAAAAGAATTAGTTACTGTTCATCTTCCTCTACTCTGAGCCCAATATCATAGATTTAATCTGAAGTTAGTTTCCACCACACATCACACAACTGGTATGTTCAAATCATAGCATTGCTTTAATATTTTTGCTTTTCTTTTCTTTTCTTTTTCCTTCCCTTTTCTTTATTTTGTACCTTTTATCACTTTTGCATTCCTCGTCTCTCCCCCCAAACTTATTCTTTTGCCAATTGTGCTAAGGAAAGATTGGGTGCCAAGAGAGGGTCATTTTAGAATGGATAAAGGCTTGTATCATGGTGATTGAAAGAAAAAGGGCTTCGACTCAATGGGGTAGACTAGGGATATCATATTTGGTGGGCTATGGAAGCTTTCAAGTTTCAATTTGGATCAAGGAGAGCCTATAATTATATCTCAAGTCGAGCTACACTTAGAATTTTTCGTAGACACACATTCAGGGCAAGTTCTAGACTTATTGGCACGGGACTTGGACTTTGCAAATCAGTACCTCACCTCACAAGCTGTTGGATTGCTAAAGACACAGAGTCGAGGGCCCACAACAACCCTAGATAAGATTGAGCAACACAAATGGCTCCAAGAAGCCACTCGATGATTGATTAGTCAACACAAGCATCTAAAGGTCGCAACTAGCACCATTCCTTGCAAATCAATTTGTTTCTAACCATAAGGTCAAAGGTAAATGTGCTAGGACCAAGTGAAGCTTTGCCTGAGTCACTTTTATTCATTACTACTATTTACACAAAAACATAAAGAAAAACGGACTCAAACCCTTAAGAAGGTTGTCACTTTGTCACACCATCCATCATCAGGAAGAGCCATCCGGTTCACTAACTCCACCATTGGAAAGAACCGTGGTATTAAGAAAACCAAAGGCTTATTGGTCACGAAAACTTGTAAAAGTAAGAAGCTACAAACTGAAAAAGAAGCTACTAAATGAAATAAGAAGTAATGCTATTAATGAAAATTGCAAAAGAAGTTATAAAGTAAAATACGGAAAGTAAACTAAATATGTACAATAGGGGATTGAGACGAATATACATAAAAGGGGAATGAATATATACATGTAAGAGTAACTTTATATACATACCAAAAGTAAAAAGTACGAGAATAAAGGAAAATAGTATCAAGGTTATTTCAAACCAAATATCCAAATCATCATCAAAATAGCCCCCCCCCCCCCAAATAAAAAGTAGCATTGTCCTCAATGCTATCAGCAAAATTAAAATAGGGGAAGAGTAGAGAGTAAAGAAAACTCCCTATGGAGCCTCTGTCTGCATGGGGTCACTAGCTGGGTCCTGTGGCTGGCCTGAGTCACCTCCCTCGGGGTCCTCTAGCTCAATCTCCAGATTCTCAGTCTGGGGATTACCCCTATCCTCACGGGCTCTCTATCACCCTCCTGCTCTGGTGCCTGTGCTGCCTAAGCTGCTGGGACTTGCTCCTCCAACAGTAAGTCCAATGGAATGTCTCTAGCTGATCTAATCTTTTCAACCTCCCTACTCAGCAGCTTCACTGACTCCTTTGAGGCCCGAGTCTTCTTCAGCTTCTTCGTTTGCTTGCCCAGGTCCTTAATTGCTTTTCCTTGAGCCTCCAAAGCATCCATGATTATCTTTTAGTTATCCAGGAGCTTCTTTTGGTTGTCCAGAAGCTCCTTTAGCGATTCCTCCACTGAAGCAGGCACCTGGGGCTGTGCTGGAACTGACTGAGCTGCCACTGTGCTAGATAGGACAGACAGCTTTGTTCTAGCTGCCTGCATCCAGTTATTGATGCTGGAGAGAGTTTGGTTAACCCTCAGTGCAGTGAGAGGGTATGATGATGAAGAAGGCACTGAAGTCGGAATAGAGGAAGATGGTCCGGAGGAAGGATGTGGCATGGCAGTGGAAGGCTCAGAACCAGTGGCCACCACCGCTAGCTCTTCAGACTGGCCAGTGGAAGCGGTGTCTTTGCCCTTGGACTTGGGGTTGTCCGGACCCTGAATGCTATACCATGAAAATGGCCTATTTGGTTTCACTTTGGTGTCAATATCCCTTCCTTCTACTTCCTGATCCTCCAGGTACATAGTGATGAAGTTTGGGAAAAAGATATGAGCTCTCATTTTTGCCAACCACTCTGGTAATCACCTTGGACATAATATTCCCGACATTGATCGGGTACCCCGCCATGATAGCACCCACAATAAGAGCCCGAGAAAGCGGCATATTACTGTCATGTGTAGTAGGGTCTAACTGGCCGCACACAAAAGTAGCTCATCCCTTTGCTTCAGAGCTCAAAGTGTTTCTGTAGACCGGGGCCCCAGGTGTCAACCAAGCTGGAGTAATCCCGGGAATGGCAATCACCAATGCTAAGCCAAGGACGGGCTAACTCATCCATAGCCACCTTCTCCAAATACAGGGACTCATCCTCATCATTGAACCCAGCATAGTCATTCAGTGTCTTGCCATCTAATCTAATCTTCAGGTTTCGCGCCTTGGTCACATAGGTGCCTTTTTTATGTGGGCTACGTTGGCATAGAACTCTTTGACTAGATATTCATTGGCCTCCGGCAGCTTGCTTGTGAAGAAATTCCACCCCACTCTTTCATCAAATTGTCTCTTCACGTTGGGATTGTAAGGTAGAAGGCCCTCTTCTATGAATTGTCTCTCGAAGGTGAGATACCTCTGCGGCCACCATTCCCGAAATTTGTGATATGCTTTCCCACTAACAAATCATTGTTGCCACACCACTGGGTTCCTTGATCTCTATAACCCTCCTGCCTGGGTGTCACCACCTCTCCCATCATCAGGGATCTCAGCATCTACATCAATAGGGTTCATTGGTGGGGCCAAAGGTGTGGCGGGTGGAGAGGCTGATGCTAAAGACTCACTACTCTCTTCTGAGCCATCAGACAACTTAGAAGAAGCAGGGGGCGTAGGTTCATCTCTCAACTGAAATTTCTCCGGAAAGTCTGTAGGGACGTGGGTTGGCACTAAGTCACCTTCCAAAACTTCCCGGGAAGGGACATATTCACTCCCTTCAAAATGGGATGCGGCTCTGTCCGCAGCTTTGATGGTCTTTCGCAACTTCCCAATGGATTGTTGTACTGCTAGGGGTAACTTGACCCTTCCTCGTCCCCTTCCTCGGGAGGACTCTGCTTTCACTTTTTGTTTATCACTCCCGCCTTTAGATTTCACCATTTTCTGCATACACAGTCATTGAAATCTCATTAGTGTTGTTGTAAAAAAAATCATTAAAGCAAGGATGATGAAAAGTTGACAATGTTCCAAAAGCAGTAGTCCGCTGACAGCGGAAAAAAGGGTGCGGTCGCGGACTAGCTACCACTGAGAGCAAAATTTTGAGTGCGGCCGCGGAGAATTGGGATTCAGACTACCCAGTCTCTAAAGTTGGAAAACCGATGAGCGGAATTTTGGGCGCGATCGCGAAAGCAGGCCGCTGACCGCGGAATTTTCACCGCCGTCCGCGGAAAATGAACCATTTGTTACTCAAGAACATTGCATGAACGCTGACCGCGTAATTTCAGCCGCGGACACGGAATTAGGGTTTTCAATTTTTTTAGTCTTGAACAGTAATCATGAACACCACTAAACTCTACTAGGCATGCATAATAATTACCCACATGACTTTTTAACAACAATGCTTATATTACAGATTAATCAAACCCTAAGTGAAAAGAAGTGATTAATCAAACCTTATGTAGTAGAAAGAGTTTCTTTGATGAGTTAAGTCAACTCTTGTTGATTTTGTGTCGCACTAGGGCTATCGTACTAAAAAGGTTGTGTGTTTGTTAATAATGCATTTAAGTTTAGGGTAATTGTTAGTCCCAATTGATGCTTGATGAAGTCACCTTAGGACAGCTGAAATCTTCCTTTCTTTTATCTTGAGGAGGTGGGAATTACTTTGTTTGCTTGAGGACAAGCAAAAGCCTAAGTTGGGGGAGTTGATAACTATGGATTTTAGCCTATTTTATGCTCTCTTTTGCTTGGGTTTTAGATCAAAAATGTGTAAAAGTATTCCCTAAAGCTGACTTATTGTACTTGTGTGCATGGTTTGGTAAAAATAAGGCAAGAAAGCCAAAATCAACTCATGAAGGAGTTAAAATTACACAAGTCCAAAGCTGAGATAAAAGCGCTGACCGCGAAGGAAAAGAGCGACCGCGGAAGATCCAGCGCTGAGGCGGCCACTATTATACGGTCCACGGAATTGAGGTTCAGAGAAGGTATTTTGGGTACAACAGAGACAGCTGGGCGCGAAGAAAAAGTGCGGTCGCGGAATACCTGACACGGCCGCGATGGAAATTCCGCTGAGAGCGGCGAATCAAGGATCAGAGACCCTGCAAAGTGAACCTATCTGAGAAGCACGGTCCGCATCCAAATTGCGCGGCCGCGGTTGAGGCCAACACTGAGGCGGTATCTTTTAGCTGTCCGCGAAATCAAGTTCAAAACCAAGCACAAAAATGAAGAACCGCGGTCCGCGCTTGTTTTTCGCGGCCGCGGAAGTCCTTACGCTGAGCCGCTTATTATTTTACTGACAGCGGAACCTTCGTAGGGGTATTTTGTCCAAAAATTTCAGTTGTGTATAAATAGTTCTTTTTCACAATTTTAGGTCATCTTTTTGAAAGTACAAGGGGGGGTGAATTGTATATTTTTAATCTTAATCTCTATTAGTTGACTGGTTTTTCAATTAGTCGACTAGATGCAATAACCTAACAGTTATAATTGCAGAATATAAAACACAGAAAGTAAGTGCATGAATTAAAGACAGCGGAATTTTATACTGGTTCGGATTCAATGTGAATCCTAGTCCAGTCCCCTTGGGTTGCAAGGGAGTTCTCTTTAGTAAATGCATTTCTTCGAGTACAATGGAAATAACGTGATAGCTCAGTTCCTATAACACTCGTCTCTTTTGATACAATGCCTCACCAGTGTTGTTCTCTTTTTTTTTCTCTGACTTGTTACACAGCAGGTCTTAGAGAACTACAATGTTTGTTTACAGTAGAACAAAGAGAGGATTTTTGGTTGGATCAAAGTATATTTTGTCTAAGGCTTGATGATGAGTATAAATACTTTGGTGAAGGTCGTTTGCTGACGAGACTTGACAACCCAAGAGATTTGATCCTTGGAAAGAGATTTATTCTTTCCAAGAATAAGATTGCTTGCCGTTGCTCTTCCTTGATGAGAGGAAATTGACAGCTTTCCTTCTATAGTTGTCGATGATGAGGGTTTACTCCTTGATTGTTGGTCCTTCCGAAATTAGCAGCTCAGCTAATCTTCTTACAGAATCTTCGATGCTTTTTGACTTCTTCAATCTTCCGGATTGAATGTGCTGGCCTTAATTGATGCCTTAAGTTTAGGCTTGCTTGATTCTTTCCATCGCAGCTGTCCGTGATTTCGTAATCTTTGCTGATTGATTTCTTTCCTTAAGCATCTAGATTGACTTCAGCAATCTCGTAGTAGCTCCTTGATTCCTTGATCTCCTCTAATTGATTTCCTGCACAGATATATTATTTGCATCATTAAAATTAAATCTAACAATCTCCCTTTTTTTGATGATGACAAAATAATATATATGTATAAACAACAGTTGATTTCCCTGTGTTTTACTCCCCCTCAATGTATGCAGTGGACAGGTTCATGGTACTCCCCCTCAGTTCATGCAGTTGACTAGTCCATGGTTGGAGTCGACTCCTGCCGTGGAGGATGCTACTTTTGCCACAGTTGACTATACCTGTACAGATACAACATATACTCTTCTTCCCCTTTTTGGCATCAGCAAAGAGGGAACAATCCAAGAACTAACAGAATATATACCATTAAAGAGTAGAGTTATAGTCCAAACAAAAACACCTAAAACAAAATAAAAACAGAAATTGTCCAATGGCTGAGATAACAGCCCCAAAAACAGCACAACAAAAAATTGTCTTAAGCAACCACATTAACAATGCAGAAAATAGGTAAGAGTGTTGCAGATGGCCTCCTTTAATTGTTCAAAGCTAGCATTGACTGAGATGCTCACTCCATCCAACCTGTCATGAATCTCCCTGAAAGCTTTGACAGCATTCTCCCTAACTTTGAGAACATCAACTCTTATCTTTGACACATTAGACCTTGTTTCCTTGGAGATGGCATGAATGTCACCAACAGTAGACTGAGTGGCTGAGAGGAGATTTTTGATTTCAGAGAGTTGAGTGTCAATGGCATGAAGTTTTCACCAAGATCAGGATCACCAGGGCTGGGATGTGAGGTAGAGGGTTTAGGTTTGGGCTCTATAGGAGCATGCTTTACATCACTTTCGTGCTTCTTAACCCAGGAGCCCTTCACACTCACATATCCCATACTTGCAAAGGCTCTAGAATTGTAAGATTTTGAAATAGGGATAAAGGGATAGTCGGACAGGAAAATTTGATGAGCTTCTAGGATGTGAGTGATGGCCATGCCATAGGGTAGACTGGTGGGATCTTCAGCACTTTCAATCATGAAATTAATGGCCCAGGAGGATAACTTGACTTTGAGTTTGGTCACAAGGCAGTATACAAAGAAAGTGTCTCTTTGAGAGAAGGTTGAAAAGGATAGTGCGGGGAAGTAGAGTAGTTGCTACAATGTGAGCCAGGACTCGAGTTTTGAAACTAACATCACTAGGACCTAACTAGTTGGGAAGGGAATCAGAGGGACACTCAGCAATACATTGTTTAGCTTGGTCAAAGGAAATTTCAAAATCATCGGGCCGGGTGTTTTTGAAGAGCATAGGAAAACCAGAACATCTACACTGAAAGAGTGAATCAAACAGAGCACAATCAAGAACAATGCGCTTACCTAACACTAAGGATTCCAACCTATCAGGTTTACTAGAGCGGAGATTGGCATAAAATATCTTTACCAGGGGTTCATAGACCTTAGGTGGAGGAACAGAGAGGAACTTAGCCCACCCTTGATGAACAAAGAGAGTTTTTACCTTACAATTTAGGGCTTCCATATCGTCGAGGTCGACTAACCTTCCATGAGCAATGGGCTTGTCCTTCAGAGCAATGAAGAAATCCATATTTGGAGAATCCCAGAAATTCAGGTCAGATTCTAGAGAGCTAGAAAGATCAATCTTGGATTTCTTTGGGGTAGAGGAAACAGGGGGGTCTTCCATAGGTCGTTTTCCTAGGGCTTTTTCTCCTAAGATTTGAGAGTGATCAGACAAATTTCCTTGTGAAGAAGTGAAACCCTCAGAGTGGTCGGACCCTAGGTCTACTTGTTCTGGGGCATAGAAGGGGGTTTTGCTTTGGAGAGGGTACTTTTTCTGGTGGAAGCGGATGGATTTCTGGGTTGTTTGGCCATTGAAGGAAAGTGGTTTGAGAGGATATTTGGAGAAGGGTTTTCTAGATGATAGGGATGGAAGTGATTGAAAGGGGCTCTCCGCCTTAAGAAGAGAACCTTCTGACGGTTGAGTACAGAAAAAGGAAAAGGCGTCAGTTGAAGGGACGGGATGATTGGCTTTCCAACTTTGAACGACGAATTGATGTGAAAGAAGAAGGAAAGAGAGGGAAAAACGGAGGCGTAATTAATGTATGAGAAAAGGACAATCATTAAACCTGCAAAAGTAACTGTATTACACATAGGTCCTAAAGGTTATTAGTTAAGCAAGTAATGCCAAGTAATTTTCTTAAAGCACAAAATCTATCTTCTAATAATGGCTTAGTAAAAATATCTGCTAACTGATTAGTAGTTCCAACAAAAGATATTTCTATGTCTCCCTTAAGAACATGATCTCTAATAAAATGATGCTTGATATCTATATGCTTTGCTCTAGAATGATGCACATGATTTTTTGAAAGACAGATAGCACTTGAATTATCACAAAAAAATTGTATAGGTTTAAAAGAAAGTTCATAGTCACCCAGTTGATGGGACATCCACAGTAATTATGCACAGCATTGTCTAATAGCAATGTATTCAGCTTCAGTGGTAGATAATGCAATTGATGCTTGTTTTTTTACTGTTCCAGGATATCAATGCCTTTCCAAGTAATTGACATGTACCACTTGTGCTTTTTCTATCTTCCTTATCACCTGCAAGGTCAGCATCTGAAAAACCCTCTAATTTAAAAGAGTTAGAGCGAGGATACCATAGTCCATGAGAGACAGTCCCAATGAGATATCGAATGATTCTCTTCACTGCAGTCAGATGAGATTCCTTAGGAGCTGACTGAAACCTAGCACATTTACACACACTGAACATAATATCCGGTCGACTTGCAGTCAGATACAATATTGAGCCAATCATTCCACGATACTTAGTTTCATCAACAGGGATTCCCTGTTCATCTTTGTCTAGACTTTTTAAAGGACTCATTGGTGTGCCAATGGATTTTGCATTGCTCATGCCAAATTTTTGAATAAGTTCCTTTGTGTATTTGGTCTGACATATAAAGGTTCCTTCTTCAGATTGTTGAATTTGGAGTCCAAGGAAGAATGTTAGCTCTCCCATCATGCTCATTTCGAATTCACTTTGCATAAGATTTGAAAATTCCTTGCACATAAGAGGGTTAGCACTACCAAATATAATATCATCAACATAAATCTGAATAATGAGATTACCTTCTGATGATCTTTTAATAAACAAGGTAGTGTCTACTTTACCTCTTGTGAAGCCATGATCAATAAGAAAAGAACTAAGTCTATCATACCATGCACGTGGAGCTTGCTTTAGTCCATATAGTGCCTTAGTGAGCTTGTATACATGGTAGGGAAACTTTGAATCTACAAACCCAGGCGGTTGTTTCACGTATACTTCTTCCTCAATAAATCCGTTCAAGAAGGCACTTTTGACATCCATCTGAAACAACTTAGATCCTTTAAACGATGCATATGCCAGAAAAATTCGTATAGACTCCAAGCGAGCTACTGGAGCGAAGGTTTCGTCATAGTCGACTCCTTCCTGTTGTGAATATCCCTGAGCAACTAGTCTGGCTTTATTCCTTACGACCTTTCCATCCTCATTCAATTTACTTCTGAAAACCCACTTTGTTCTGATTACAGAAACATTTTCAGGTTTGGGTATCAGTTTCCACACCTGATTTTTACCAAACTGATCTAACTCTTCCTGCATTGCTTGAACCCAACTTGAATTTTTTAGAGCTTCCTCTATCTTCTTTGGTTCAACCTGAGAGATTAATGCTAAATTTGCTTTCTTTTTGAGAGCTCCCCTGGTTTCCATTCCTTCATTTGGATCCCCTGTGATGAATTATTAAGGATATTCAGGCTCGCTTCTCCATTCATTTGGACGTACTACATTCGTAGTCGACTCGATTGGATGATCTGGTACACTGCTGCTGATTTCATTAGTTGACTCTATCGTAGCAGATATATCAGTTGACTCTTGAGATTTGCTTGTCTCCTGAATTTCTTGAGTTTGATCTTCATCACCTGAGTAATTCCTTTCTCGACCAAGGGGTTATTTTCATCGAATATAACATGTACAGATTCTTCCACACATAATGTGCGTTTATTATAGACTCTAAAAGATCTACTATTTAATGAGTAGCCCAGAAAAATACCTTCATCACTTCTTGGATCGAATTTTCCAAGGTTGTCCTTACCGTTATTGTGAATAAACACTTAATTCCGAAGGGATGAAAGTAACTGATATTGGGACGTTTACCTTTCCATAATTCATAGGGAGTCTTCTTCAGAATGGGCCTTATGAGACATCGGTTGAGAATGTGACATGTTGTACTTACACCTTCTGCCCAAAAATGATTTGGCAGTGAATGATCCAGTAACATGGTTCTTGCCATATCTTGGAGGGTTCTGTTTTTTCTTTCTACAACCCTATTCTGCTGTGGTGATCGTGGTGCAGAGAAATTATGAGTGTATCCCTGATCATTACAGAAATCTTCAAACGCTCTACTTTCAAATTCTCCTCCATGATCACTCTGAATTGTTGAGATCAGATATCCCTTTTCTCTTTCAACCTTTTTGCAGAAAACCTCGAAATTTCTTAATGCTTCATCCTTATGAGATAAGAAAATTACCCAAGTGAAACGTGAATAATCATCAACAATAACAAAAGCATATCTTTTTCCTCCTATACTAGCAGTTCTAGTAGGCCCAAATAAGTCCATATGAAGCAATTGCAAGGGTTTAGAAGTAGATACAATATCTTTATTTTGAAAGAGTTTCTGGTCTGCTTACCAATTTGACATGCAACACAGATATGAGTTCTAGAAAAATTCAGTTTGGGTAGGCCAACAACTAACTCATGTTTGGAAAATTTTTCTATCAAATGCATGCTAGCATGACCAAGTTTCCTATGCCATAACCATGGATCATCGGACATGGACGTTAAGCAAATATGACCATCTATCTTTTCAAAACCATCAAGGATATAAACATTTCCATATCTTTTTCCTGGAAGGACTGTTTTACCTGATTCGTCTTCAATAGCACAGCCTGTTTTCTTTAAGTTTACCTCATATCCTGAGTCGCATAGTTGACTTATGCTCAGGAGATTGTAGTTGAGTCCATCGACAAGATAAACTTCAGTGATGTCATAGTTGTTATTGAAGGGAATTGTTCCAGTACCAATTATTTTACCTTTTGAGTCATCCCCAAACTTAACGCTTCCTCCATCAATTTTTGTAACTTCTTTGAACAGGTTTTTGTCACCTGTCATGTGACTGGAACACGCACTGTCTAGGTACCATTTTCCTTTGCGGCTTATTCTGTGGTGTTCCGGCAAAATATAGTGATTACTTTCTTTTAGGTACCCAAGCTTGCTTGGGTCCAGGAGGGTTAGTATTGCTATATTCAGAATTGTTTTATTGGTTTCCAAACCCATCCTGAAAGGTTTGCTTTACGAAAGCGACAAAAGGAGTATTTGTGCCCACTTTTGTTACAGTAATGACACGTAACTTCTGACCCACCTTTAGGTCTTTCATTAGTGTTAGTACTAGTGGACTTTGTTCTGGCTGGTCCTTTTCCAGTTGACTTGTAAGTCGCCTGGTTTGACCTGATAGAACTTGACTGGTGGATTTGCGCATGCCATTAAGTTGCCTTTGCAATTCCTCAAACTCTTCTTGAAGTACTTCTTTTTTAATTTCACATACTTCATGTTTGAGTTTCTAGTCTTTAACCTCTTTATTTAGTCTCTTAAGCTCATTCATCATTTTTTGAGACTCTTTCAAAGTTAAATCAAGAATATCCTGCAATTCATTGCATCTTTCACAGTTATAAGATCTTACCTCACTTGTTTCACCTCGTGCCATGAAACCGTTTTCATTGTCATCTTTGCCTTCGTCATCTGAAGTGTCCTCATCTGTCCAGCATCCTGAGGATTTGTTCATCTCGTTTTCCAGAATCATCATGAAGCAAAGATTTGCTATCTCTTCGTGTTCTGAACTGTCTTCATCACTCCAGCTTCCAAAAGATTTGTTCTTGTTAAAGCCTCTAGAAATTTTTCTTTTTAGTTCTGGGCACTCAGCTTGAATGTGTCCAAATCTTCCACACTCATAGCATTTTCCATCATTCTTGTCATGTTCGTTGTATTGCCTGGATCGTCTGGGCGGAATTCTTCCTTTCTTTGTATTTCTGAATCTTCTCATTAAGCCATCCATGTTTCTTGATAGCATAGCAATCTATTCTTGTAGAGCTTCAGGATCGTCATCAATTTCATTTTCAGCTATTTCAGTTGAAGCCTTGAATGCGACTATTTTCTTTTTTTCTTCTTGACTAGTCTTCTTGAGATGCGTCTTTTCAAAGGCTATGAGTTCTCCTCGTAGTTCATCATATGATAGTTTGTTTAGATCCTGAGATTCAAGTGTGACTACTTTGGTCTGCCAAGTGGTTGGCAGGCTTCTTGACTTGATCACCACTGGTATATGGCTTGCCAAATGCCTTTAGATCGCTAATTATTTTGCTGAACCTGGCAAACATCTCTTCAATAGATTCTCCTTCTTTCATTAAGAAGAGTTCGTACTCGTGAACCAACATGTTGATATGTGTTTCCTTTACTTTGCTGGTTCCTTCGTATGTGACCTCAAGCTTGTATCACATTTTTTTGGCTGTGTCACAGCTAGAGATTTTCTCATATTCTTCACCACTTATAGCATTGTGAAGCAGATTTCTCGCTTTATTGTTAACTTGTACCACTTCCATTTGCTCTTTTGTATATGAATCTATATCTTTAGGATCAGCAAGTGGTGGAGTAGCAGCTGGTAAGGGATAGTTCCCCTTTTTGATGACTCTCCAAACTTTAACGTCATAAGCCTTGGCAAAGATCTCCATACGCACATTCCAGTGAGAGAAATATTGTCCATTGAAGTATGGTGGCCAAACTTGTGAAGTTCCTTCCTGGAAGAGAGCTCCTATGATAACTTGATTTGCCATGATCTTTTCTCACAAGCTGTTAAGCAAAAGTAGAATGTGAGCCTTGCTCTGATACCAATTGAAAGTACAAGAGGGGGGTGAATTGTATATTTTTAATCTTAATCTCTATTAGTTGACTGGTTTTTCAATTAGTCGACTAGATGCAATAACCTAACAGTTATAATAGCAGAATATAAAACACAGAAAGTAAGTGCAGGAATTAAAGACACCGGAATTTTATACTGGTTCGGATTCAATGTGAATCCTAGTCTAGTCCCCTTGGGTTGCAAGGGAGTTCTCTTTAGTAAATGCGTTTCTTCGAGTACAATGGAAATGATGTGATAGCTCAGTTCCTATAACACTCGTCTCTTTTGATACAATGTCTCACCAGTGTTGCTCTCTCCTTTTTTTCTCTGACTTGTTGCACAGCAGATCTTAGAGAACTACAATGTTTGTTTGCAGTAAAACAAAGAGAGGATTTATGGTTCGATCAAAGTATATCTGTCTAACGCTTGATGCTGAGTATAAATACTTTGGTGAAGACCGTTTGCTGATGAGACTTAACAACCCAAGAGATTTGATCCTTGGAAAGAGGTTGATTCTTTCCAAGAATAAGATTGCTTGCCGTTGCTCTTCCTTGATGAGAGAAAATTGATAGCTTTCCTTTTACAATTATTGATGATGAGGTTTTACTCCTTGATTGTTGGTCCTTCCGAAATTAGCAGCTCTGCTAATCTTCATACAGAATCTTCGATGCTTTTTGGCTGCTTCAATCTTTCGGATTGAGTGTGCTGGCCTTGATTGATGCCTTAAGTTTAGGCTTGATTGATTCTTTCTATCACAGCTATCCATGATCTTTGCTGATTGATTCATAATCTTTGTTGATTGATCTCTTTCCTTAAGCTTGCAGATTTACTTCAGCAATCTTGTAGTAGCTCTTTGATTCCTTAATCTTCTCTAATTTATTTCCTGCACAGATGTATTATTTGAATCATTAAAATTAGATCTAACAAATACCTTTGGAAACCAACGAACCACGGGCACAGAATCCATAGTAGGAACCTCAGCACTAGAATCACGAACATACTCCAAATAAGCCAAACACCCCTTTTCAACCATACACCGAGCCTTTATATAAGAAACAACCCTACTGACAGAATGACTGGGAGTCCCTCTCCACTCCAAACGAGGCAAACCCGACAAGGCTAAGGTCACAATCATGACGTGATAGTCCAATACAGCATGATAAGGGGATAACCAATCCATCCCCAAAATGACATCGAAGTCTACCATATCAAGAAGTAAGAGATCTACACGGGTCTCTGATTGGTGCCAACCCTGCACCACTATAGAGCGGTGAGAGCGGTCGATGTAGCTTTTACCCGAATAGGTCGGGATCGAATCCACAGGGAGCTAGAAGTGGGAGTTGGTTTCCTATCCAAACTAGCAATGTGCAGTGCTCTTAATTGCACTTCCAATCATAGTTGGTCTTTTGATTACTTCTAATATTATGCTAATAAGATGATAAATTAAGCTAAGAGTAAAATACTTGAAAGGTTATCTAATTGGTTAAAGAGGCACTAGGGAAGTGACTTTCTCCTAGGTGGATATTTGACGGATTCTCAAGTCTAAAGCAAGATTGTTATGATGGGGATTACGATATAACCAATGCACGAAACTTCTCACTCTATACCTCTCGGTAGTTTGAGTGATTTTGCCCTAATTGACTTTCTCAAGATCAATTGGTTATTATAATTGAGCAAGCAATTGAGGTTCAAGTCGGGTATTACTATCTCTAGGTTTAACCCTTTAATTGTGCTATCAATCTCTTGAATACACCCGAATTCCTTGTTGGACCAATTTTCCTAGACTCAAACTCTCTTTCTCAAGAAGAGCCCAAGTCATAAAGGCACAAATTAGTGTTTGCAACCACTAATTCAACATGGAAAACATAAATGAGTCCAAATATCAAACACCCATAAACATTCAAGCCTTAAAACTCAAGACCCATCAAATACCCACACTAGGGTTGAGCCACAACCCTAGCTAATGGGTCTAGCTACTCATAATAAGAGAAGAAAACAAGAAATTAGATGAAGAATAAACCATAATAATTAATTACAAACTAAGATAATGAAGTTTTAGCGTAATAGTAGCTACAAATTACTCAAAATGGAACAAAAGAGTCGTTCACGTGCTCAGCCCAAAGTCAGATTACAAAAGATGACCTAAAAATGTGAAAAGAAAGTATTTATACTAGGCCGAATATTCTTGACAAAAATACCCTGACGAGGTAATGCGGTCCGCACAAAATGCACTGCGGACCCCACTGAGGCTTTTTGGCTTGACTCTGCAGTCTCTAAATCTGGCCACCGCGGGCCGCATAAAATGCACGCGGCTGCGGTGGCTTCAATGTGGTCCGCACAAAGTGGCATGCGGTCCGCGCTGGCTTCAATCTCCATTTTTCATAACTCTCTGAATCTCATCTCTGCGGACGCACAAAATGGTTTGCGGCCGCAGTGCTTGAGTTACAAAAACTGCACCTCTCTGAATCTCATCACTGTTGACCGCACAAAATGGAGTGCGGCCGCAGTGGATCTGTTTCAACTGTGCTTGAACTTGTCCTTGGTACTTGTGCATGTTTCACTACTTTTTGAGTTGGTTTTGACTAATTGTCACCTTTTTGACCAAACCCTGCAAACAAGTACGACATGTAAGCCTTTGGGACTATTTTGTATACATTTTTACTCAAAACTCAAGTAAAAAGGAGTGTAAAATGAACTAGAATCCCTAGTTATCAGTCTCAAGACCCCCAATAATTACCACACACGAGTGATAGACTCGACCTACAATAATAGAATTACCCACCGGTGTAGACACATATACAGGTGCACTCAAAGAATCACGAGGCACAACCAGATAAGGGGAAAAATAAAATGACACAAAGGAATATGTAGACACTGGATCAAATAGAACTCAAGCATCTCTACTGCAAACGGAAACCGTACCTGTGATAACTGCATCGGAGGTCTCGGCCTCGGGCCTAGCTGGAATAGCATAACATCGGGGCTGGGCCCCACCACCCTGAACTATATCTCTAGGACAGTCCTCTGCTGACTGGCCTCCACCTCTAGCGGCTTGGCCTCCACCTCTAATGGCCTGACCTCCACCTCTAGCGGGCTGACCCCTACCTCTGGCACTCTGACCCCTACCTCTAGCTGGATGGGCCGGCGGTGCCTGAATCATGGCACGAGAACTCTGCTGCTGCGACTGAGCACCCACTAATCTCGGACAAGCCCTCTGGATATGACCATACTCACCGCACTCAAAACATCCACCTGAATACTATGGCTGAGGAAATTGAGACTGATCCTAACGGGCTAGCTGACCACGATAATAGCTCTAAAGAGGAGGTGCTCTGATAGGAGCTAACGATGCACTATGGGCTGGCTGCCCTAAAAGAGGTACATACAGACCATGACTCCCTGAAGCTCCGTGGGATGCCTGAAGCGCTGAATGAAACGGCCTAGGATGGTGACCTCTACCAAAAGAATCTCTGCCTCCAGATGAGGCACCACTGAACCTGCCCGAATGACGTAGCCTCTTGTCAGACCCCTGACCGCTACCTTGAGCTAGAACCATCTCGACTCCTCTAGCCACATTGGCCACATCCTTGAAAGAAATCTTGCTCCCTGTCTCTTTAGCCATCTGCAATCTGATAGGTTGAGCGAGTCCCTCAATGAATCTCCTCACCCTCTCTCTCTCGGTGGGGAGTATAAGAAGAGCATGACGGGCCAAGTCAATAAATCTGGTCTCGTACTAAGTGACGGTCATAGAACCCTGCTGAATACACTCAAACTGCCTCTGATAGTCCTCTCTCTGAGTGATAGGGAGAAACTTCTCCAGAAATAGCTGAGAAAATCGATCCCAAGTCTAAGCAGGAGACCCAGCTGGTCTAGCCAAACAGAAATCCCTCCACCATTTCTTGGCGGAACCTGATAAGCGGATAGAAGCAAAGTCGACCCCATTGGTCTCCACTATCCCCATGTTCCGGAGAACTTCATGGCAACTGTACAAATAATCCTGGGGATCCTCTGAAGATGTACCGCCATAGGTAGTAGTGAAAAGCTTGGTGAACCTGTCCAACCTCCATAAAGCATCTGTAGACATAGTTGCTCCATCGCCGGTCTAAGCCACAATACCCGGCGGGACTACCCCAACTGGCTGAGCTGCTGGAGTCTGAAACTGGGGAGCCATCTGCTCCGGTGTGTGAGTAGCGGGAGTCTGTACTCCTCCCCCAGCACGAGAGACGGCTGCTGCTACTGGAAGTACGCGTGCCTGAGTGACACTCTCCATAAGGCCCACTAGACGAACCAGAGCATCCTGGAGTACCGGGGTAGCTATGAACCCCTCTGGGACCTGATCTGGTTCCGCTGGAACGGTCTGGGCCGGAACCTCATCATCAAACTCAACCTGAGGCTCCGCCGCTGGTGCTGCTGCTCTAGGTTGTGCCCTACCCCTGCCTCGGCCTCTAGCACGGCCTCGGCCTCATCCTCTGCCCCTCATAGGAGCTGTCATCGGGGGCTCGGGATGCTGATCAGCTGATGAAGCGGTACGAGTTCTCGCCATCTGCGAAAGGACAGAGTAGAGAGTTCAATTAGCATTGAGAGATCAAACCGCACGACAGAGATGAATAGAAGTGAAACTATTCCTAACTTCATAGCCTCTAGGGGATAAGCACAGACGTCTCCATACCGATCCCTCAGACTCTACCAAGTTTGTGTGTGAATTGTGAGACCTAAGCAACCTAGAGCTCTGATACCAATTTGTCACGACCCGAATTCCCCACCGTCGGGACCATGATGGCGCCAAACATTGAACCCCTAGGCAAGCCAACGTTACTGATGTTTTTACCTTTTTCCTTTATCTTTAACAATTTACCAAATAATGTAAGAAGAACAGCGGAAAACAAAATGCGGAAGAGCAGAATTTAACAGTTTAATTTAATACTAATACGAAATCCATAACAACATTCCACCCAGAACTGGTGTCACAATTTTACGGACTGTCTAGGAATACTACAAATAATGGTCCGAACAAGAAAATACAAATCTGTCTCGGAAGTAGATAAAACAGAATAAAAGCAAGATAGAAGGGGACGCCAAGGCCTGCGGACGCCAACAGGACTACCTCGGGTCTCCACTGGACTGAAGGCAGCAACCTCGGTCTATGATCTGTACGATCCAGCACTGGGATCTGCACAAGAAGTGTAGAGTGTAGCATCAGTACAGCCGACCCCATGTACTGGTAAGTGTCGATCCTAACCTCGACAAAGTAGTGACAAGGCTACGGCGGGGCATGACAATATATAACCTGCAGCAGCTTATAATAACAGAAAAAAGAAGTACTGAATGAAAAATACCCGGAATTTGCATTAAAGGAACACACGACTCAGCCAATCTACTAGTATTCAGCTATAACCAATCCTTAGGGAATTTCAACACCTTAATAATAACTTCGACAGAAATAAATGCCCAAACAATAACTGATGCGGCGTGCATCCCGATCCCACCATATAAACAATAACAATATCAATATTTTCAAAAATAACAGTATCAATCTCCTCCCTTATTCCTCCTTATTGCAGCGCGCAACCCGATCCCACCTGTCCTCCCTTATTACTCCTTGTTGCGGTGTGCAACCCGATCCCACCAAACAATCACAAATCTCCCTTATTCCTCCTGTTGCGGCGTGCAACCCGATCCCGACATATGCATATATCAACACCAATCACAAAGAATAAACACAAGGTGTTTCACAAGTTAACTCAATTTCCACAATTCTTATACTTCAACTACACAACGGAATTTTGCCCCAATTACGAAACTTCACTCACGAACCAAATCAGTGTGACCAACCAACATGCACCATAAGGCAACAATAAATCATTATAAACCAACGGGACAATAAAATAAAGCTACAAAACCAATAATACCTCAACGGAAAACATCAACAACTAACATGTAACAACTAAGTAATTCGATGAAGAGAACAACAATTAACATGAGCAATTAGACACGGAATATTTGTGGTCAAGTAGCAATTAAGGCACGTAAGCATTTATGATCAAGTAGACATTAAGGCATGGAGACATTAATGATCAAATAGCAGTTAGGGCATGAAAACAGTTTAAGCAGGTAGCAAATAGGACGAGAAATAGTATAATAGGAGACGGGGAAGGGAAAGCAATCTAAATATGGAATTTGGTGGGGTATAGGTACTCGTCACCACACCTATACGCCACACACATGATATTTTAATTAGCACATAAGTCGGGAACTCCTATTCCCTCAAGTCAAGGTTAGACCAAACACTTACCTCAAGCCAACGGACAATTCAACACTCAACCACTGTTTTACCTCTCGATTCCACCACCAATTCACTCGCATCTAGTTATAATTAATTCAAATACATCAATAAATGCTAATTAAACCAATTCTAATGCATGAACATGAATTTCCCAATGTTTTCCCCTAAAGTCAAAACCCGACCCTGGGCCCGCTTGGTCAAAACTCGAAGTTCGAACCAAAACCCGATTACCCATTCACCCACGAACTGAAATATGCAATTAGTTTTAAAATCCGACCTCAAATTGAGGTCCAAATCCCTAAAATTTGAAAATCCTAACTTCTACCCAAAAACACCCAATTTCCCATGAAAAAACCTAGATTTTGAAGTGAAATCATGTAAAAAGATGTTATAGATTGAAGAAAATAAGTTAGAAATCGTTTACCTATGATTTGGGGAAGAACTCTCTTAAAGAAAATCGCCTATGTGATGTTTAGGTTTTGAAAAGTTGTAAAAATGAAGAAGAATCCCGTCTGAAATCTCATTTAGCAGGTGCAGTTATCGCAATTGCTAACAGGGGTTCGCAATTGCGAACCCTTCAGAAGTCTGCTACCTTCCCATTTGTGAAGGATATGTCGAATTTGCGACTTCTGACTTCTTCGCATTTGCGACCAAAGTGTCACATTTGCGAGAATGGCTTGCCCAGGCTTGGTTCGCAATTGCAACGCCTGGGTCGCCTGAGAACTTCGCATTTGCGAAGCCTGATCTCGCAATAGCGAGATCAGAGGCCTGTTACACAGCTGCGACATACCAGCAATTCTCCTAAGTACAAATTCACTCTGTGGCCTATCCAAAACTCACCCGAGCCCTCGGGGCTCCAAACCAAACATGTACGCAAGTCGAAAAACATCATACAGACTTGCTTGTGCGATCAAATCATCAAAATAACATCAACAACTACGAATTTAACCTCGAATTCATGAAATTCTTCAAGAACATTGAAATTTCCATTTTCTCAACTAAAGGTCCGATTTGTACCAAATAAACTCCGATTCTTACCAAATTTCACAGATTCAACTTATTTATTAATTTAAACTTTTACTGGTATCCGGAACCAACATACGAGCCCGATACCGTCGAGAACACACATCATTTCATTTCAAAAAGCCTTTATATTTTCCAACAAATAATTTTCTTTAAAAATTCTTTTCTCGGGCTTGGGACCTCGGAATTGATTCCGGGCATACGCCCAAGTCCCATATTTTACTGCGGTCCCTACGGGATCGTCAAATCATGGGTCCGGGTCCGTTTACAAAAAATGTTGACCAAAGTCAACTTTAATCAATTTTAAAGGTCAAAATCAATCTTTTTCTTAAAATTCACATAGAAGCTTTTCGGAAATGCGCCCGGACTGTGCATGCAAATCGAGGTGGGAGAAAAAGAGGTTTACTAGGCCTCGGAACATAGTTTTGACTTCTAAAACAAGAGATGACCCTTAGGGTCATCACAACTTTGAATTCTTATAATGACTGCCTCGCATCTGTAATGTGTTATAATCTGTGTTAAGACCTTCACTATTAACTATGACTTGCACCCCTGCTATGGTGTCACTCAACATGTCTTTTTTTTGCTTAATTATATATCCTTAGTTTGAGACCTTTATAGTGGCTATTTTAATCTGTGTTTCCTTATAATGTTTTAAACTGTTTATCCTAGTGATAAATTGGCATGTCTGTTTTCTGGTGTTGTGATAGATATTCAACATGATTTGGACCCTTAGGCTATAAACCCTTTAATTTAATGCTTTACTTAGACTCGTTTGGTATTATGCATCTTTGTATGCTAATCTTGTAACCTCAGGGAACTTGTTTCTCCCCTAACTCTTTCAATGTGTTTCTGCCAATGTGTTACTTCTTGCTAAGTGTTGAACCTATAATAGCAACCTCCCTCTAAGTCTTGTTGACCTTCTTAAATAGCATATTCTATGTTTTAAACAACTTTGCTATCTCTACTTTATAAAATACAAGTGTATCTCTTCAAATTTTGTCCCTTAACCATTGTTCTCTCACACTCATTTGTTACCTACACTACTCTGAATCTATCACTCTTGGCCGGCTGAAAGCCAGGGCCACTAAGACTTTCTCTATTGACCTCCCTAGTGTGAACACTGCTCAGGGTCCATTTGAGACCTTTGTGAACTCTAACATACTAGGACTTGGGGTTCTTTGGCCACTTTCTTCACTACTGAGATTTGAGCTTTCTATAACACTCAGTTCTTTCCTCATTCTATCTACTGAATATGCAAATTGGTTTGTTTAAGTGATTTATGTGTAATTCAATGTTTGGGTCATATAGTCAATCTGTGGTTGTTTGATTTGGCTTAAGTTCCTCCATGGTTTCTGGGATGTGCTGATGAATATAGTCCCCTGTTGGGATCTGGGTATGCTGTGTGTGAAGAAAGAGTTTGTTGAAAGCCCAGGCAAAACTGGGTATCTCTTTTTGGGCCTGCTATAGGTCTACTGTTACTGCTTGTATAAAGTTTCATAATTACATTCATCATTGTGTCTATAATAATTTTGTAATAAACGATTGGGGTATTAGTGAAATCAGGGAAATGGGCACACTTTAATGTTTGAAAATATGCCTATAGGATTCATATGATCTACTTATCCACTGGAAGAAATCATGCCATTAGGAGAATCACACACTCACACATCCTATTTAGTATCAAAGCATAAGTACTTTATTTTCCTATGTCTACTGCTAGACGGCAAGCCTATAGGAAACAAATGTCAATAACCATTCTTTCAATTTCCATAACTGCAGCTCACTAGAAATTAGCTTATATGATTTTAATTGGTTAGCTTGCTATTGTTATCATAATGCTCACCTAGAAAACATGTCTATAGGGGCTAGGTATAAAAAACGAGTTCCTATATTGTTATCATAACTGCAGCATACTGTTTCGTTGCTTAGCCATGCCACTATTAGAATGCATGAGTAATTCTGAGTATTTCCAATGGTCCTCACTACCCCCTAGTGCGTAAAGTACTCAGAGATTATGTCTATAGGTTTGATAACGTATAACCTGTAATCTCATTAATCAGCATGCAATACCAAATACTCTTAAACTGTATAAATCGTGTCTATAAGTTTAAAGTAGCGCCTTGCATCTGAAACTGCCTGCACATTTGAATCCAAGGTCACATAGAGATCATGTCTATAGGGTTTAAGGACTTTAATTTGTCTCTGTTCTGAAATTGTCTAACGCCAACTAGAATTACCCAAATAGAGGTCCAATGCCTCCTGGACCATGGGCATGGGACGGGTAGTGCACGCGTAGGCTACGACTTAAAATTGAATTAGAGCGCATTTAGGTAAATAACTTTAACATAGTAATTGGGTAGTAGGAGATAATAGTCTGTGCCCGCTGAATAATATGAGTAATTCCCTACATTATGGGAGTTGAGAAGTATTATTTATATTGCACGGGATGATCCTTTAGGCTGAAAAACTTAGATAGTTATATCCTTGTAATCCTTATTTCTCATTATGTTATAATAAATTCATTTGACCTGTACTCACTTTGTTTATCTTGCCTAATCCACATAGTCATAAGTTCGGTCGGGACCCACAGTTGTGGACCTCGAAGAGTATCTAACACCTTCTTTTTGAGGTAATTTGAGCCTTTACCCGGTCTTTGGTGGCATTGACTAGTCAAACAGAGCTATTTGCATAATAGGTGCCCTAACATACCTCAAGAATCATTAGGTGGCGACTCTTCTTCTTTTAACACTCTATCTCCCATCCAAAAGAGTTGTCACAACGTCGAAACCCGCTTTCGCGAGAAAACAGGGCACGACAACCCTGATCCCCAATGAGAGAACGAAGGGGAAGCACAGAATCGGGAGGTTGCAATCGAGGTCAAAGGCCTTTCGTATCGAGAACCCGAAAGAGTAAACGATATTTCCGGCATCGGACATGGTAAAGCGATACACATCGGACTGAGTATAATTTCTAGACCTTGGGAGACGCAGTGAATGATTATGCATGACTGATAGGGGGCCTCAATACACGCCCTCGACAAGATATCACGGCACGAATCTCACTCGATGTCGATTATAGATCAATAATTACCGAGAGAAGAGGATTTTTTACCTTATTTAGACTTGTACTAGGACTGAAACTCTCCTACTATATAAAGGGGAAATTAATCTTTAGTCTGGAGATATAACACTCATTCCAAGGAAATACAAGCTTATTTTTATTCTCTAAGCTACTGTTTAAGAATTTTTGCTCACTTGTATCGTTCTTCATTGATAATTGGGTCTGAATCGAGGGTCCAATCGAAGTTGAGGTTGCTGTTCAATCTAACATCAAGCTTGTCTATTACATAGCGATTGGTTTAAATCACATACAAATTTAATTGTTACCTAATTTTGGTGTAAACATCATAGCTATCAATTTATATGGTGTAATTATAAGATTTAAGTGTTGTTTGATACATAGACTAAATTATTCTGGAATTATAGCCTTGAGAGTACAATTTATAGAATAGTTTATTCCACATAGTAGGTGGGATAAAATAATACCAAATTTGATGAGATAAGGTGGAACAAGATGTGATATCCAGGATTAAATCTGGAACTAAATTTACACTATGTTTGGTTGACGATATAAATTTATACCGTCAACCAATGATAATATAAATTTTGTGTCACAGTTATCTCATATTATCTCACCTTTTTCCGCATACCAAACGACCCCTAAAACTTATGTTTTTAAATGTGTCATAATATTTGTGTGATTATAAGACTTTAAAACTTATAGTCCTAAATAAACAATAACCATTTATATTGCTATAAAAGTTTGTCATAAAAGTAACATGCGGAGTTCATATAAAATCTTTTCAAATTTATAAATGTCTTTTTTTTTAAACGGGACTAACAACATATGGTACTATCATTCTTCTATAATGGATGAAATATATATTTACTGATGATTGAAAAACGATATTACAATCATCATACTATATTATAAGCATGAAGATCAAAAGTTGAATATGAAAGACGAAAATAACCTTATAAACTTAAGTGACTATGATACTCTTCAAAAAATTATACCTTCATAAATAAGTACAAAACCTTTTGGTTCCCTCAACCTTTTGCAATTAATATTTTAAAATTCTTGTATAATTTTACATAACTATGAAAAAAATTCTTTTTGATATGTTTCTATTATTGTCAGTCGCTTCTTACTTAATTGTTCACAAAATTTTACAAATATTTAATTCTTCCATTCTTTAGAAAAAATATATCATATACAAATAAGTATTAGTTTCTCTTTTTATTTGTTGCACTGATCATTCGCAGAAACATCAAAATGAAACAACTTCAAGAACAATATCTACAAAGAAATATTAGGTGAAATATACGGTCATATTATATGTTTGTAACTCATAACAACTAAATTTATGTAATTATAAAATACACTTGTCTAACTAAATATAATTATTGATTTTCGCAGAGCTATCCAGTCAATTTGAGTTCAACACTACATCTCTAAAACTATTTATTATTTTTAGCTTGTATTTTTTTCTTTAAAATTTGGTGTAATATTTCACATGTTTCAATAATATTTTAAATTTTTTTACTGCTTGTACGGAATAACACGTGAAAAGCACGTATCAAGAAACTAGTAGTAATAGTAATCAAAAAGATGAAAAAATATGTCGTCGTTTATTTTATAATAACATAAAAATAAATTAGTGAACTAATTTTTGTAATAACTTTGGGAGGGAGAGGGGGAGGGGCAAGGGGGATGCCTAACCTCTCAGAGAAAAGAAAAGATAGAGGTAATTATCACATCATAATTAGAATGTGAATTAATTAGTGAATTTAGATTCTTGAGGAATAGGTAGAAATAACACATTGCTAAATATTTTGGATGTCCCAAAGCATATGTATTGAATAGACGGAGACATTTATTTAATCAAGAGTATAGTAACAAGTCATCCAAATCTCGTTAAAATGTAGAATTTGTAATCTTAAAAATTAACATGCTAGATAAAGTTATTGTACAAAAATATCCTTTAAAAAATAAATGACTAAATTGCCCTAAAAATTAAACCAATAATCTCTCTCTTGCAATAAAATAATCTCGAGAATATGAAGAGTTATTTGCATTGAATAACTCAATAAAGACCAAATTTAATCTATTGCTCCCTTTGTCTCGGATTATCTGTCATATTTCTCTTTTACAGGGTCCTTAAGAAAAACTAATAAAAGTAATTTTTGACTATTTTATCCTTATTTATGTCTTAAGATATAATCTATTTTCATTGAGTTAGAAACCTACAGGCAACAAGAGCCACATCGAAGACATTCCTTTCATTCTTTTATACCCCTATCTTCTTAGTTGCTCCTCCTTCTAGGGATCGACCTCATCTTGCTTGCTTCCGGTGAAGCTTCTAGGATCTAAAAAGTTGGAATTCTCGTGTGGCATGAATACTATCGACCATTATGAGCCCCCTCTCTATTAATCGTTACTGATACCAGGAAGAGCTGCTTTTCCTTGCTTGTTTACAGTTGGCCTTACTTAAATAAATAGGAGTTCCTACTTCTAACTTGTCACGACCCAAAAAGCCACTAAGGGTCGTGATGGCGCCTGACACCACTATCAGGCAAGCCAACACCAAGAAATTAATTGAATTTCCATTTTAGTAGTTATTGAAATTATTTCTTTTATACATTAAACAATAAATAATAAATTTCACTGAATAAATTATGATACCTTTAATAATTTTTAAATACTGAATAATCCCACAGTCATCCCAGGACCTGGTGTCTGTCACGACCCTAGTTCACCAACCGTGAACATGTCATGACGGCACCTGGTCCCCATGACCAGGTAAGCCTAACATTTGCGGAAATATAATAATTGCGGAAAAATAGAGAAAATCAAATCAAATATCTAAAGAAAACTGTACTGAATGCCGCTTGGCAAGTACAACTCAATATCACAAGTCTAAAACAATTTCCAAAACCCAAAAACTCACGGGCAACACAGGCTACAGAAGTGTATAGTAAAGGTTCCAAACTTCAGAATTTCTAACAACCGAAAGAAGGAAAACTAAGTACTAAAGATAGAGTAAGAGGGAGACTCGTCGGTATGCGGACGCAGCAGATCTACCTCGAAGTCTCCGTAGTCCTCCTGCCTCACTGATAGTACGTCTGAGTGGAGATACCTGAATGATCTGCACATGAAAAACATGCGCAGGAAAGGCATGAGTACACCACAGCGGTACTCAGTAAGTGCCAAGCCTAACCTCGGTTGGGTAGTGACGAGGAAGGTCAGGGCCCTACTGAGACAAAATATAATAATAATAATAATAATAATAATAATAATAATAATTTAACAGTATAAAAATCTGACAGATATAATAAGTACAACAGTGAGATAAGACAAGTCAACGAGGCTATAACAACTACACGAGTACAGAATAAACACAGAGTAAACACAGCTCAATACCAATGATAACAATGAGGGTCTCCCAGGATACCATCCTGTAGCCCCTTTTTTTCTCAACTGTCCAGTGGATCTCCCGGGATACCGTTCCGTAGTCCATCATATGTGTACATCCAAAGGATCTCCCGAGATACCGTCCCGTAGTCCAACCATCAATGTGCAGGGGAATCTATCAGAAATCGAACCCGCAGTCCCAAAGTAAAAGTGCAGGGGGGTCTATCGGGAATCTAACCCGCAGTCCCAAAGTAAAAGTGCAGGGGGGTCTATCGAGAATCTAACCCGCAGTCCCAAAGTAAAAGTGCAGGGGGATCTATCGGGAATCGAACCCGCAGTCCCAAAGTAAACAAACAAGGGGGGAGCTACCGGAATCCCACATCCGTAGTCCCAATGTAAATGCGCAATCACAACCAGAAGGTACACGGAAATGAAGTACAAAAGACAAGCAACAGGTAGTACTGGCCTAGCATGCTTTACGTAGTACAGTCAAGGCAACTTAAGCAATTAGGCAAGTTAAATCAACTAAACATGCTTTCCTAATCTAGCACAGGTTATAATTGCAAGTAGAATAAAGCAAATATGAAAGGAACTCAATCTCAATATCTTAAGAAAACCGGATTTTCAACAATTGGCTCAAGTACGCGCTCGTCACCTCGCGTACAAGGCACTCAAATCAACAAATAACAAATCCTAAGGGGAAAGGTCCCCCACACAAGGTTAGACAAGCCACTTACCTCGAACCGGCTCAATATCAATAGAAACCACGCCTTTGCCACGAGTATCCGACTCCAAATGGTCCAAATATATTCAATTCAATTACATATCATAAATAATATTGCAAACAACTGATTCCGCTAACAAATTTACAGCTAGGGCGCAAAAATAGGTAAAATGACCAAAACGCCCCTCAGGCCAACGTTTCGGAATCGAATAATTTTCACATTTTCAGAACCCTCGTACTCTCATGAGTCTAACCATATAAAAATCTCCCAAATCGGAGGTCAATTGCCCACTCAAAACTCAATAATTAGGTCTATGAAGTTTCTTCCAATTTTCCCCAATTTTGACCTTGAATTCGAATTCTAATGGTGGATTTAACTATATATTGATGGAATACAACTAAATAGGGTCAAGAAAACATTACCCAGTGATTTTCTCTTCAAAATCCACCCAAAAATCGCCTTCTCCCGAGCTCCCAATTATTTTTTTCTAACTTTTGAATTAACCCTCGAATTATCCCCTTTTCAGAACAGTCATTTCCGCTTCTGCGGACAAGGGACCGCTTCTGCGGTCCCGCTTCTGCGGACCACGAGCCGCTTCTACGGTTTTTCACTTAAGGCCAGACTCCGCTTCTGCGGTACAAATCCCGCTTCTGCGGTCCCGCTTATGCGGAGGAAGGGACCGCTTCTGCGGTTCCTGCGGAGATGCCTGGAATCGCTTCTGCGATGAAAAAGCCGCTTCCGCGGTTCCCAAGCCGCAGAAGCGGAAATACCAGAAGACTTAAAATCTGCTGCTGCACACTTTAGAATTTCTTCCTGTCGACCATCCGAAATCGTCCCGAGGCCCCTGGGACCTCAACCAAAAGCACCAATACCACCTAATACCTTATTCAAACTTGTACCAATCCTTAAAACACCTAAAACAACACCGGAAACCCGATTAAATCAAAGATTCAAGCCTAATAACTACAAGTTTCTTCCAAATATGCTTTCGATAAAAAACCTAACCAAAACACGTCCGAATGACCTGAAATTTTGCACACACATCCCAAATGACATGACGGAGCTACTGCAACTTCTGAAATTCCAATCCGACCCTCGGATCAAAAACTCACTATCGAACCGGAAACTTCAAAAATTCAAACTTCGGCATTTTAAGCCTAAATGAGCTACGAGCTCCCAAAATACATTCTGAACACGCTCCCAACCCCGAAATCACCTAACGGAGCTAACGAAACCATCGGATTTCCATTCCGAGGTCGTCTTCATACTGTTTCGACTACGGACTACTTTTCAACACTTAAGCTCTCATTTAGGGACTAAGTGTCCCAAAACTTTCCAAAACTCAACACCGAACGTCTCGGCGAACCAAAATAGCAGAAATGAACTTAGGGGAAGCAGTTAATGGGGGATCGGGGCGTAAATTCCAAAAACGACCGGCCGGGTCATTATAGTGTCACAAGTGCATCAGCAATCACTAGGAAATCAATAAAGTACAATAACTGTCCGGAATACAAGTTGGACAGAAGGTAAATACTATACACTGAAAGAGACTATGCCGGCTGCGGGTCGTCTCGAGAGATGCAGCTCACCTAAATCTCCGTATCATCCAACCTGCTACGCCCATTAGGCCGCTAGAGGTACATGTGCCTGTGCAATAAAAATGCACAGCAAGTGTAGCGTGAGTACAAAACTAACGTATACTCGGTAAGTATCCCGTCTAATCTCGAAGAAGTAGAGACGAGAGGTCGACTTCGACACTTGCTAGAGGTCCAATAGTAATATACCAATAATATAATAAATCAAGGATTTTTATAAACATGGTTGTAACTCAATAAAATGAAGCGAGTAAACAATTCTTTATTCGAAATTTCCAAAATTCGTTTTCATCATTTATACATTTATCCTCAATCCGGGGAACCAATATCCTCATTTTAAAAAGAAATATCAAGGCAAGCATTACAAGCATGCACAAATCATGCCGAGGTCGTACGGCCCGATCCAACAATATTTAAACTGTACACTGCCAGAGGGTCGAATGGCGCGAACCATAGATGCATCTATTTAATCTACCGAGGTATTCGGGCCGTTCCACAATATATAAATACATTCAAACAATCAATCAAGGATTCACCAAGGAGCAATTATCCAAGAAGAAGGCAATTTCTCTTTTAAAAATCAAGAAATAATGACTAGCTTTTTAGAAATCCACTTACACATCCGATATGTTTTTAGCATTTTTAAATTGACAACGAGATATCAAACATTGTAAGTAAAGCATGTTTTTGGGTCCTAGACTACCCGGACTTAAGCATAATAGTAGCTACGCACGGACTCTCGTCACCTCGTGCGTACATAGCCCCCACAGATAGAAGCACATATCCAATTAATTTACCTATGGGGACAATTCCCTCTTACAAGGTTAGAAAGGAAACTCACCTTGCTCCGAAGTTCCATACCGGCTTCCCAAGCCCTTCCGACAACTCAAATCGAAGCACCACGCTCCAAAACTAGCCAAATAATGGGCAAACCAATGAAAATACACCCTACTACTTATAACAACTTAATTTGTATAAATTCCCAACTTCGCTCGAAAAGTTGACAAAATCGCCCTCGGGCTAATGTGCCCGGATTTCGAAATTTTTAGAAGATAAACTTTACCCATAACCTCACAAACTCAAATATATAATTTAGTCTCAATTTCATGCCCAAATCCGTGGTCAAAATTCTAAAATACCAATTTATAGTTTTTCTACTAAAACCCCAAGTTTTCACTAATTTTCTATGGATTTCCATATATATATATATATATA